>NW_028297116.1:13713203-13998333 GCF_055798465.1 Pogonomyrmex barbatus
AAGTGTTTCTCAATTTAGCTTTGGCAACCTACATATTTCATTCGCGTGAAAATTACAAATGTTTGCGTACTATTTGCAATCTCATACAAACATATCGCGACGACAGAGCGATTATTGAGATCAAACTCAATGATTGCATCCACGTCCGCACAATATCGCCGGAGTAACCCAATAAGCATGAATGCGTCTCGCGATATAGGGTGTTCTTCAAGTCACTGGTAGAAGAGCATTCTTAGCAATCAAAACGAGCACTTCGATAATGGCCAGCGACAGCACTGCCTTCTCGATCAAGGATCCCCATTTAAAGTGGACATCTCTTGTGCTGGAAACCAAATGCTCTTAAAATACAGTACATAGAGATTAATCTTATCTAATTATATGAATCTTATCATTATAACAGATATATATTATGACGTAAAACAAAATTTCATTATGCGTATCATATTGTGCGTATATTTACATATAAATATTGATACGCATATTATTATTATTATTATTATTATTATTATTATTATTATTATTATTATTATTATTATTATTATTATTATTATTATTATTATTATTACACTCAACAACAATGTAATCATCAGACATTTTAGATTTGTTTATGAGAAAAGCCAATTGGATGCAGAATATATTCCTGCCGTCATCGCCGGCAATAAACGTATTATTATTTTCTCGGAACACACGGAAAGCGTTCGCGAGCGAATGCTTTCTTGATAACGGGAGGTGCATCCCGTCAAGATGCAACAATTGCAATTTCATGCAAACCGCCCGCGCCCACGGCGAAAGCGACCGACTTCTTAATTATCGATGTCTGCTCTCTGTTGTCTTGTAATCGCTTTTACGTCATACCGGCCGTAATGCCGGCCGCGCGGCCGTGTTTCTTTTCCTTTTCTTCTCCTTACGAGAGGCCTTTACGAAACATCTGGGCGTTGTTGCGGCGCTGAGATTGCGACGCGCAGCGCAGCGCGTCTCGCGTTTAGAGAGACGGCAGGCGATTTCGCGCGGCGCGTAAACGCTTGCAAATCGCGGCGCGTAAACGTCGGCGATACGACGAACGAACGAACGGCCTGTCAAGGCCGGCATGCCCGGGAATTCCTTTCGTTCTCTCCGCGAGAGCTCCTCGCGAGCGCACCTGCGCGTCTGCTCGCGCGGAAAACGCGTGTCGGGATGTTCGACCATTCATTCACCATTCATTCGAATCGACATTTTAACATTGTTGTATTAATATAATAGGAATTTAATAATCTGCCGAAAGAGAGAGAGAGAGAGAGAGAGAGAGAGAGAGAGAGAGAGAGATGACGATAAGTTTTTTTCTTTGAACGAATTGAATGATTGTTACGTACGTACGTACGTACGTACACATACACAGGTAACAATTATTTTTATTATGTCCGAAATGCAATTATACTATCCAATAGTTCAATAGTTCAATAATTTAATAATCTTGTTGTTTGCTGACCGATTTAACCGATTTCTTCCCTAGATCAGATTATCAAGAGAAATCATCATCATGTTTACTTTTGGAATATATTTGACACTTGGTATATCCGAGAGAGTTTTATTTGAGGCTAATTGAGGCTATTTGATTTTATCATTCGTCTTCTATTTTTAAATTCAATTTACCAGTAGTTACTTTCGAGTGTTAATTGTGATTGATGAAAGTAGGTCTAATGAAAACACATGTGAATGGAAATATAGGTTATTGAATGGCTGTGTGATAATTGAATAAAAATCAATGTGGATTAAAATACGGAAATACGGAAATACTGTGCAAGTGCATGCTGTTATAAATTGATAATGACTTATCACGATCTTAGGTATCAAGTAGTAGTTTCGATTATATGTATTCCATTATTTCAGTGTTTATTATGATAACTGTGATATCTATTCATTCTATACAGTAATCTATGAAGGTGATTGAACTTATCTCGCGCGGATTTCTGGAATGATAATTCAATCCGCTACGCTTTCTTGAGGTTGTGTTTAGCCATTTACATTGGAATGCAATGAGCACTCTCGCTCGCTTAACTTCCAGGTTGCAACTTGTAATTCAAGACACTATGTTGCAGCAAACAGGCGGCGATTCTGAGGTCGCCACACAGAGAAGGATTTACGATACGATAAAGCGTTGAATTTTTTGTCGAATTGTTATAGCTAATTGTTAATTCTAGTCGGACTAAAATAATAAACAATAAAAAATAGTAACAATATAGATTTGCTAAACAAAATACATTCGCGCTTTAACATCAGTTCAAAAAGAATAAATTTGAATGAATTTATTACAAAATTTATCTCTATTATGAAAGTTACACTTGAACTACTTCAGTTTGTAATAATTTTTAACGAAATAAAGAATTAACATCTGATAAATAAAACCAAGACGTGGCTAAGATTGAATGCTATTACGTTAGATAATGAATTATTTATAAAAAAAAAATAAATGATAATGACACACTAACTTAATAACATTTTTTTTATAATGATTATTTTTATATAGATTACGATGACTGACATTAATTGCGATAAATTTTGAAAGAGATAGTGCTCCTCTGTATCAATGAATATAGTTACGGAGTAATCGGCTTGCGGTTGTCGGAAACGGAAGGCGATATACATATGACCCTGCATTCAAAATAGTTTGTCAGTTGTAAACGCCCCTTTATTCTTTATATGGCAAACGTGGACGAGCTGAGAATACCGAAATCCAAGGACAAAGCAAGAAATCAGAGAGTGTTAGATAGCATATATTTTCAGAAAACACATTGATATTTGTGACTTATTTAATTTAATAGCACTCAATGAGAAATATACTACAGTATAAAATAAACTGAAATTATGAAATCTAAGCTATTAAGTTTTTGAATTATATTACGCCAATTAAAATTAAATGTTCGTATGAGATTTTGAAAAGTTGCTATCCGATATAATAAAACTTTATTTTAAAATGTTGCCAATGTCCCATTACACAATATACATTATATTTATATTTATAGAAGAGTTTATTGTTCTCCATGATAAATGCTCTATCGGTAAGATACGTCTAATTTTTTCAGATTCCACACGACCTATTTTCCGCTTATTTTTAGCATCGGGCTATTATGACACACACATTATGCTGAAGATTTTTTTTAACCCACTCTGATACCGTTTAACATCCATTGGCTTAACAAAAATCTTTGAACATACATAAGTGTATTACTTTTTCTTTCTTGTATTGTAAATAGGACAATGATGTAAATTAAAGTTTCACAAGTGAAAATTGCACGCGAGATTTCTTTGCCATGTGAAAACTACATATGGCAGAGGTATTCTTGCAGAAACACGAAAGACATCGTTCGACAGCGGGAAAACGAAACGAAACTTTTACGTGGAACACGAACCGTGACGAAGAAGAAGAATGAGCGCAGTGGTGCATCTTCTTGATGCAGCTGCGATCTAATTCTGGCTCCATTGTGCGCGCTGTTTCCTGACAATGCAACACCAAGTATATATATTCGTAGAGTGATGAAATCTAGTCTTTCGAAGGAGAGAGGGAGGACTGAACTTCTATCTGGCGTTTTCCCGTGTGTAGTTTTCCAGGTTCGTGACGGTGTGTGAACTTTTTCCGCTCATTTCCTTTTCGACTATCGAGGAAAAATCCGATCGATAAGTTGGAGGAAGTAAATAATTAAAATCGTTAGCCGTAAAGTTAGTCATATTAGTTAGTCATAGTTAATCGTGTAAGGAAGCTTTGCTGTCTTGAAACTTTAGTTAACTAGCTCTCTTGTCGCATCTGCTTCAATCGTACCGGGATCGGGATTGTCGCGCTCTCAACATCGAACGAGAGTAATCGCGCGAACGCGAGAGAAGTCAGGGTAACGCCCTGCTGCCAACGTGAATGCGTTATTATATAGATTTATAGGAAATCGATGTCATCTCGCGTCCACGTCTCGCTCTGTCATCGGAACAGCGGGCGTTTCGGATAAACCCAGACAGCAGCAACAGCAGTAGCTTGCCAGAGCAGGTAGCCTGCTAGGCCAGACACGTTGTTCCTCTTCCGGCGCTTCCGGAAGTCATGTGCGATCTTCGCGAGGCACGGAGCCTCGACATCTGTCGCCTCACGAAAGAAAAATTTGGTCGACGTTAAAAAATGGGTCGTAGTTAAAGCATCGTGTTTTGTGGCGAAAATTGGACTGCCTAAGACAAAGACACGCCACGAATTGAAAAAATTGTATATAAAAAAAAATTTGATAGAAATAATATTAGTTTGTAATCTGTGCAGAAAACTTAATTGTTTGCTAGAAATATTATTGAACTAAAGTATTATTCTTATTGTGTGATTAAACGATTAGTAATGTGATAATTGATAAATTGTATGATTGATAATGTGATAATTGATAATTGTGTAGTGACAATTGATCTTTGATATTAATTATATGATTTTAAAAACGGAAATGAGAAAATTTATATCTGAAAATTGAAATAATAAAAAAATTTGTAATAACATAAATCTATATTAAAGAAAATTTCGATGTGAATGTGTGTTGTCGTCAAAAGAATTACGCTCTCCATACAAAGAATCTCAAATAGAATATATAATTCAGGGACACATAATTCCGCATAGTTTTGGTTATTACTCCGTCGACTCGGTTACGAGATAATGATTGAATATCATTATCTGGATTTCCGACGAAGCGATTCTCATACGTAATTCGGCGTAATTCAATCTCTGGTTCGATCGTTCGTTACTATAGAAAGCTCACGCATATTTAGTTCACACAAAGAGAAAGCGGTCATTTAACCGAGCGATTTAACCGTTAACTAAGCGACGTTTATTTTTCCGTGAGAGAGAGAAGAGAAAAAGAGAGAGAAGAAGGAGAAAAAAAGAAAAACTCGCAAAAATCGCGAACTGCGCGTATGTTATATTGTATTATCTTGGTAGTTTATTATTAATGTAATCGTCTCTGTTCCGTCAAAGTTGACCGATAACAGCCACAAAGACTCGTTCAAACATTGCAATTAAAGGCAAAAGCAGACCATGATTCAAGAAAAAAGATGCAAGCTTATAAAAAATATAGAAATTTTGAATGTTTCTAATGATCTATTATAATACTATCTTTGTCATGATAATTTACCAATATAAATATATATATATATAAGTAATAAATGTAATATAAATATATTATATAGGTTAGTTATATGTTTTTATTATACAACATAAAAATATTTAAAATATACGATATAAACAGTTAATAATAAAATAAATGTGTCTCTTAAAATATCGACAGTCCAATTTTAATAATGGAGTATTCAAAACATATTCTGTCTATATCACTGACAAACATGTTGCTAATCAATAATTGACGAATGGGTCCCGGTCGAATATACACAGCGATAAAAGGAGGCGTAATTCGCACGTAACGTCCTCGAAATCGATTCAGGTCTATCGCGTAATTGAATGTTAAATTAGGCGCTAACTGGATGATCCAATCCGATGTGTACGGGAATCAGAGTGGGAGGAATAGACTCGGCTGTGCCAACATGAAATCGATTTAATTTGCATAGATCTGTAATAAAGTGCTTCTGCATTTCGACCATGAAGTCGAATGAATTATTTATATAATAATATCTATAACGGTATTACCAAACAAAATCGCTCCTTATGAGATACGATTTTTAACACGTAAATTAAAATCACATTTGATTACATTCAACTCTTTTACTCGAACGTGTAAAATAGTGAAACTAATGAAGATATTCATACGAATAAATAGATAACGAGTTTTAATTCTCATCGGAATCTCCTGCGACTCCGATGTGATCTATAAATACTGGATTAGTTGACTTCGAGATGTAAGCGAATTTTATCTCAGAAGGCAATTACGGTGAATGTAGAACATGTATTGAATATTTATCACGAGCAATGATTGAATTTATATTTGTTTCTTTTTCATCATTATTTTAATTTTACACAACGTTCAAATAAAATTTGCTCGTAAATTTTTTGTATATAGGGTGTGTCTGTATACAGCAGATGTGATGAATGCTGATATTTAATATATGAATTTTAATTATGGATTTTTCAACTTTTCTGGAATTAATTTTTTTTTCAACAATCTTTCTTATAAAGTTTATATTGAGTCTAAACACTTTTTTAAACAACATTTTTATGATTCTTGTATAATTATTTTAATTTTATTACCGATATTTAACCTTTTAATATATTAAATTATTGGAATAAATAAGAAGTATTTTATATTGCTTATTATTTTTTTTCAGTATTTTGTTTGTATTTTTCATTATGATACTATATTCTATTTTAAGTTTTTAAGTGCGTTGCCTCGGTTTTACTAAGTTTAGAACTGAATGCTGTGGTTAGCATTTGCATTGCCGGATGGCATTAGTATTACAACGTTAATCAGCCTCAGAAATTGCCATGGCAATGCAAATATTCTGAATCGCTCAAGGTACCGTCATTTTCCGTTATTATATGTCGTTGTCACGTTCTCTAAATAATAACACAATTTACTCATAAATTTCTATCGCTTCTCGACATTTTCAACGTTCTAAGAACGTGAATATGTCAAATGTACTTATTAACGTAAACAGTAGTTTGAACGTGTCCGCGTGCCAAGTATGTGTCTAAGGTTTTGCCAAAAGTATTACAACCTGATATTATGTTTATTTATATACTTTTCACTTTTAAAAAGGCTATGTAAGAAGTTTAATTGATACCGTAATTTTCTCATTTTACTTACTTTGTTTTGCGAGGATAGTTGTCACAGATAATAAGATTACGATTTGTGTGAAAATATTTTTATTTTATTTTTTTTTTTTCGGAATATTTTATGATTAAATTAAATTAAATGTTGAAGACGTGTAATTATAATTTATGTGAATATAATTTTCTTCATGTCACATGATAGATATTCATATTAATGTGAAAATAAGTATATGTACACAGTTGCGACATAAATTGCTAGAATCTGAATTTTATATTTAATTGCAAAATATATAACGCAAAAAAATAGTGCGTGTACAGCGTGCGTTTATAATGTCTAGTAAGAAGTAAAAAACCTAATAATATAAGTCTCTGTGAAGTTGGTGGATGACATCTATGGCATTAGATGTGACGTTTCATTAATTTTTAAAATGATTTCAGTAGCACTTTTCATAGTTCCTAATAACATTAATCAAAGTTTCATATTTTTAACACTAAAAAATCAAGAAACAAAAAATATGCTAACTTCAACGTTCTAATATAGCATATCCTCTAAAATACAAGAAACAATTGAATATTATTACATCCGTCAAGAGTTTCCTTAATTTTAGGCTTTCATAATTACATAGCATTTCAAGATAAAATTTCAACAATTAACAATTTTGTACATAATTGTAAATATTCATATATCGATACTCAGAGAAAAAGTGCCATGCTCATTATTTATCGCAGTTCTAGCGATAATTCTCGCTAGCAGAATTTTATGCTGTACTATCATTTTTAAAGAGAGTTCCGGCGTTTATACTTTTTTTAAATAATTTTTATTTATAAAATAAAGTCCCAATAAGAAATTTTTTTTTTATGAAATTAAAAGCGACTTGATGTGAAACACATTTATGAGATTTTCTGTGACTTTTAATTTTTCATAAAATTAAAATTTTATTATGTAAGTTAAAAATTAAAAGTAAAGTTAAATAATAAAAAAGAATCTATTTCTTTTCCAACGTGATTATGTATTTGATTTGAGTTATTCTCTTTGTTCTTTGTGCGCTGAATTTTGGTTATGATACAATGGTCTCACAAGAAAACCTCTTCGACGTTTTTTCCCCAAGACCGCGCGATTTCCCCAACAGATTAACCCTTCAACGAAGTGGAAACGTGAACGCACGCTTTGACATCGCTGATTTTTTTTTTCCCGCGCGAAACGAGCAAATTCTTTGAGCGTATGTCTGGAAAATCCGACGTTTGCCAACGTTTCTAGTAAGCTGTAAAAATTCAAAACGTGTCTAAGATAACTCTAGGAATAAATCTATGAATATGCGCGGCGTATGTACAGTACAACAAGAAATGTTATAGCAGAATCCTGAAGGTTTTTTATACATAACACCAAATGTTTGTTAACTACTAAATTAAAATTCCTCTTTCATATTTATTTTATTTATCTTCAATAATTAAAGAAAATTTTTTTACTACCGAAAATCAACATACAGATTTCTCTTCCATTTTACTGTTAAAGTTTCTCTGAAAGAAGAATTAAGTCAAATTTATCAAGTCTGACTGAGAGATAATTTCGACACATCAAATATTTTATCTTGCTGCAAAACGTAGAGACCGCCGAAAAGGGCGCCTAAAAGGAAAAAAAAAATCGTATAAACGCGGTTGATTTTTTCACGTCAGCGAAACGCGACGCGGATGCTAGGCGCGAAATCCGACACGTATGTATATATATATATATATATATATATATATATATATATATATATATATATATATATTTTTTTTTTCCAGCACCATTGTCGAAAAATGTTGCGTATCGCGTGGCGCGCGAGTTGCAAACGGTATGCGTACGCTTTTCTACTCCGCCTCGTTCGAGCCTCTGGAATTTGCGGACGCGACGTTCTCGCGCGAGCCATTGCCAGGCAGGCCGCATTCCGGCGGTGAGCACATTCGCAAGCGAGAAAACCGCCGCGGGAATCATTTTCAGGTCGTACCACGGGTTTATCTATACCCGGCAGCGGACGACAAAACACGAGTCGAGTCTCGTCGCCGTCCACGTCGTCATTTTTGCAACGTGCTGGATACACGCGACTCGCCGTAGGCGGCATCGTTAAAAGATTTTTAACGCTCGCTTAATCTCGCTCGATCGTCGACGACGATGATCCTACTGATCGCATTCTCTCCGCATCATCACGAGACGCGCGTTTCAATCGTACTTTCAAATGACACGATCATCGTAATGTCATTTCGACGTTCTATCGCGACGGTTTCTCTCCTGTCGTAAATAAAACATGTTTTTTTATCTTGTTGTTTTATAGCTGCCTTATTTTATTACGCAATATTAAATTTGATCGACAGATTAAATCGTATATAAAATTTCTAACTGTAAACTGAAAACTGTGACGAAACGTGACGTTTTTCTTCGATGAATTCTAGGATCGGATAGGAAATAAAATGCGAGTTTCATCACGCGTGATATTTCCGCGTTACGGAAATTTCTCCACGACGGAGAAATTTTTCTTGCGGAGTAGCGGGAAAACCGTTTAGCACCCACTAAGAGGAACACGCGTTTTGTGTGTGTGTAGAAGCGAGCACGCGACACGATGGGAACGAAAGCCTGGATGATCATTAATTGCGCTTTGTGAGGCCCGCACAAAGCGGGATCTCCCGCGCGCGATTTATCATCTAACGTAGGGTATAAGCCTGGTATACCGGGGTGTTCTCAAGTGGTTTGCAAGAAAAAACGCTTTCCACGACGCAGCGGGTCGTACGGCACACGCTGCTGGCACACATACCTGCGACGAGCGAATGGAGGTACACACGCGAGAATTATTGGTGTAACTTAAGGGAAAGTTTCCCGTCGCGGAACTTTACGAAGCTTGCAATATCGTCCTCGACTGCACAATACGTTTTATATCGTGTTGCAACCGAAGGATAGTTTCGAAGTTGTTCCTTAATCTCGCCGACGATTGCATACGCGGAGCAGGAACATTGTTAGCTAGTTTTAGTTGGTTGCCAACTCAATTTGATAATAGAAAACGCAAAGCGGAATATCCAATGTTTTCTACAGAATGAGTATCGTTTGCCGAGGACCGAAGAATACGCTTCTCGTCTCGTGATTTAAGAGAACTTGTGGAAGAAGCGAGATTCTGATGAGCGTGAGTCTTATTTCCAATTTGTTCTGAAACAATTTTTGTTATTAGTCAGAACTATTTGTTTAATTTATATAAAATTATAGGGCTATTAAAAATGAATAGCTAGGATTCTCAATAAATAAAAAAATTTTCACAAAATACTTCACACGTATGCTTCATTTCACTAATAATAGCATGCAGAAATATATTTTACCATATTAATTCTTCACAATTGCTTAAGACGATATTTCAAAGAACTCTTAAATTATATATTAAACAAATTTCATGATAAATGCATCTAAACGATTTAATTTTTTTCATGATTAAAAAATAATCGACTCGTTTAGAGAAAGAAATTTAGATGCGCGTCATAATGCGTCATAAATTCTGATATAGAAAAAAATCGAATCTCTCATACAGAGAACATACATAATTTTAGAATAATAAAAATACACAATAATAATGGCAATAATAAAATTATTCGATGAGTTTTAAATGGAAATGGTAACTACATCGTCGGATCATTTCCGGAATACCTCTTGCCACACCCATGTAAAAACTACCATGGAGATAATTGTGATTTTCAAGTCGTCCAGTATGCCGACCATATGCCGCAGAATTCTCTTCAGCGGTGTAACCTTTGCGCGTATGACCGTGCTCGTAGTGCGCATTAATTAGCGAGGGAAGTAATTACAGCCGGGCGCGAGGTTACGCAGGCACGCGGATGCCATCGTGGCTAATTACTGACCAGCGAGACGCGTGCCTGTCTTTGATTCGCATGAGAAGGCAGTTCGGTTTACCGAACATGTGATCGTTTCGACTGTAATAGTTTTCAAAAGTGAAAAATTGCAGTTTTCAAAAAATGAAAAGTTGCAGTTTATTTGCAGTTTTTATATTCGACAAATATATTTTTTGGAGTATTACGTCTTCTAATGTCTTATTTAATTATTATTATTACATTGATACTTCTGCAATTGTCTAAAATCTTACTATAATCAATGATATAATGAGCCTAACGATGTTCGTTCGAAAAAATTCTAATTCTAATCAAACTTCGGCCGTCTCTGAATCACTTGTTCTCGTTCGTACACTAAATTACGTTATAATAATCCTGAATGGTATTTTCTCGATGGATGGTAGTTTCCCATTACGTGTATCTTTACAATGAAAATTAATTATTTACATTGTACATCTCGTCGCGTTATAGAAAATAATTCTTCTTATTTTCCTTTTATTCAAAAAAAATTGTTCTTGAATGTTTTGGAGACAAGTGTCCGGGATGCATGTGTGAGCCACTCTTGTTTAGAGTATCCTTGACAGTATACTTGCGTGCACAGCGCAACGTAAGGCCCCACGTCCCAGAGGCACATACACAGACAATTACTTTCCCGGCTCTCTTGTCCGGTTCCGGGGGGCAGGAAGGGGCAGGGGAGGGGGGAAAGGGAGGGAGAGAGAGAGAGGTCGCGGGCGTGGTAGAGGCGAGAATCCCGATCTCGGCGAAGCCGAGAGTCGTTTTGCTCTGCGCGGCTCGTGCGCGGCCTTCTCCGAGAACCTCAAGGACGGCGAAACGCATCGCCGGCCGCCCCGGCCCGAATGCCACACCAAGGGGGAGAATCCGGCAAGGCCGACCGGCAACGTATTCTATTTCTTCGTCGCTTGGATTTTTTTTCGATTTTTTTCGCGCCTGTACGGACGAAAATAATTGCATTGGATGGACGTGACGGTACACGCTGTGCGCACGTTCGCACGTCTTCTCGTATGCAGGCAAGTTTGGCGAGCAAACGGAAATTATCGTTAAATAAATAAAATTATTATTGAAAAAGCTATTGCATGGATATAAAGGAATCCGATTCCTCCGATTTTATTTGAAGGATCTATTCGCAGATCCTTTTTTTTTTTTTTAATTAATTTAAAAAAATTATTTTAGTACAAGCACCCATGTTACGCGGAATAATAATATTCTTTCGACACACACACACACACACACACACACACACACACACACACACACACATATATATATTCTCTACATTATTTTAATAAATCTGTGACAGATAAAATTGCGATCAAAAATGGAAAGTGAGTGCCATGTTGTGTATTTCGGGTATCTGGGAAATTTGCGCGGGAGATAAAATCATCCGCTATAATGTACACTCGGATATAATTGCATCGGCAAATGAATGCGCCAATAATTTCGCGCGTTTTGCCGTGCACCGTAACCGCCGGGCTCCGTTCATTATACACCGCGCATTAAATTTGTGCGTCGCATCGTGCGTTAATCACGCGGCGTGCTCCTTACGGCACGCTCGCTTATTAAACTCTTATCGGTATTTGTCGTCGTTGGTCGGCGCTATTTCAGTACTGGATCCTCGACGTTTTTATTGCTCATACGCCGTGCGAATTCCTGGCGCGTCCAGACGCCCTCGATCATCGCGCGACTCGATCCTTTTCCTCTTTCTCTTCTTTTCCCCTCTCCGCCCTCTTCTTTCATAGATTCTATATTATCTTCCCTTTCTTTGTTCTCTCTCTCTCGCTTTCCCGCCCGCGCGCGATTTGTTTCGCACCAGAGAAATATTCGATTGGTTAAATAAATGTGTGTTCATACTTTCCTTCTTTCAGAATTTTATTGCTCTTTTCTTCGGTGGAGAATTTTGTGCTCGATAAATTGTCGATATATTGGAATCTTTTATCTTATATTTTGTTTTTATTTTTGTTAGATAATTCTGTGATTCATCCCTTATGTCTTTTTTTCAAAGAACGCAATATGATCGGTCATTTTACGGTTTTTTTTTTTATTTTTTTTATTTGAGAAAAAGTAGAGAAATTTGGACTTTATACGTCTTTATACGTCTGTAGAAAGAATTCTTTTTGATATATCGAACCATTTATTTTCAACATCTACACTTTGCTTTGCATCACTTTGTTTCTATTTTCTTTTTCCGCTGAGCTAAAGTATGACGCGAGCGCCGATTTGGCCCACGAGGATGCAACGCGACGATGCACCGCATGTGAATGCGAGGCAGGTGATTCAGGCAGCCGAAATAAAAGGCTAAATATATATCGCCTGCAGCCAGTACGTTCTCGCTGTCACGTGAAGTAAATAAACAGGACGGCGGCATTTCCGGACAAATGTATCACTTTAAAATTATATTTTAACGCTGAATACGCGATATAAAAGTACGATTGGTAATCTTTTATTCGTATCTTTATTCCTTGCTCTATTAGCAAAGCTGATAGTACACGAGGGGTTCTAAAACTAACCGGACATCCGGATTCGTGAATCCATGACGGATTTGGATGAAAGACACATCCGGATTTATAACTCCCACATAGCGTACGTTGCGTGAAATTTGGACGTTTAAATTTTATCTCCTAAATCACTTTCTCTAAAATTCTATGAAAGAATTCGTTTAAAATATGTTTATAGAAAAGCATTGTTAGCACAATTAAAGTCTCAAGAAATATTGTTATTTAAAATTTTATTATAATATAATTAATTTTATGATTTAAATATATAAAATTTCATTGCATTATATTTAATATTTAAATATAATATACTTGACCAAATTATCAAAAACTTTTTTAAATTAAATATTTTAAAATCTTGTTACTTTTCTTATAATTCGTCGATAAAAAATATAATTTTTATATATCAAACAAGCGAGAAAATCGTAGAACATTATTTATGATTCTAATATTTTTTTCTATAAGAACCGCTTAAATTAAAATAACTAAAAAGGTTTTTAACATAAATTCTTTGTTATCAAAGATCATTGAATATATTTCGTATTTACGTTCCTCGCACGATATCATTTGCGACGTAAAAGCTTATTAAAATGCAGAACCAACTACATTAACGGTCTGACTCACAAAATTTTGTGGACATATTTTAAGAAATTATCATTTTACTAGCTTATATATTTTATGTTGTATTGTCATTGTTATATTTCTCTTTCAGACCTTGGACTTCGATAGGGATGGTCTTACGAAGTTAAAAAAAGCTATCAAGGCTATCCACAACTCCGGAAACGGTGAGTCAAGAATTATCATAAATTTTCTTAGAAAATTTCGTTTTACGATTACGACAATAACAATCAGTTGTCTTTTAGAAGACATATTTAACTAAACTTGTCATAGAATGTAAAACGAACTGTTGTTAGCGGTGAATGAAAATCATAAAATAATAAATGTCGACGACATGTATATGAAATACATGTTTATATTTTATGTAAATTTTAATGATAAATTTTTTTCGTTAAAAATTTAATTTTTTTTTAATTTTATTAATAAAGATCCTCTTTCCTTATTCTGTTTACTTTATGGAATTTTATGGAAATGAATGTCGCACAAAAGTGTGTGTATGAAGTTGGCGTCTCATTTCGCGGAAACTCACAAATTATTGAGAGTTCTGACTTCCTTTCGAATAGTTCTAGAGTTCTTGATAAATTAAACAAATAGTTCTGCTCATTAAAGCGAAAAAAATCGGTTCGGACAAAGTGAGACGCCAGGTCCACGCCGCGTCTCACTTTGTCCTAAATAAATTCCGATGTCCGCCGATGCAAGATTTTTAAAAATTTATAGTTCTACAAGAGTTCTATAAAGAGTTCTGTCAAATTAAAGCAAAAAAAAATTATTTAAACATAAATACAGAGTAATTATTAATGTAATAACAGATCGAGCTAAACTACAAACAAACAACTCGGAATTCTGGTTTAAAAATTATACTTTTCGTATAGTTCTCAACATGCAGAAGCATTTTCTAAAGAGTTCCGGGCAATTGCGATAACGTATAATTGTTAAATAAATAAATATCACCCGAGCGTCACATACTTAGACACATAGATATAAGACGTTGGCCGTTATTTCGGAGTTCTGGCTTAAAAATTATACTTTTCGTATAGTTCTCAACATGAAGAAGCATTTTCTAAAGAATTCCGGACAATTGCGATAACGTACAATTGTTAAATAAATAAATATCACCCGAGCGTCACATACTTAGACACATAGATATAAGACGCTGGCCGTTACTTCGGAGTTCTGGCTTAAAAATTATACTTTTTATATAGTTCTCAACATACGGAAGCATTTTCTACAGAGTTCCGGGTAATTGCGATAACGTACGATTGTTAAATAAATAAATATCACCCGAGCGTCACGTATTTAAACAGAAAGATGCGAGACGCTGGCCGTTATTTATTTATTTAAAAAATGTATGTTATTACAATTGCCCGGAACTTTTTAGAAAATGTTTCTTTATGTTAAGAACTATATGAAAAGCATAATTTTTAAGCCAGAATTCCGAAATAACGGCCAGCGTCTCACACCTTTCTGTCTAAATACGTGACACTCGGGTGATATTTATTTTTTTAACAATTGTACGTTATCGCAATTGCCCGGAACTCTTTAGAAAATGCTTCTGCATGTTGAGATTTATACGAAAAGTATAATTTTTAAGCCAGAACTCCGAGTTGTTTGTTTGTAGTTTAGCTCGATCTGTTATTACATTAATAATTACTCTGTATTTATGTTTAAATAATTTTTTTTTTATTTTAATTTGACAGAACTCTTTATAGAACTCTTGTAGAACTATAAATCTTTCAAAATCTTGCATCGGCGGATATCGGAACTTATTTAGGACAAAGTGAGACGCGGCGTGAACTTGGCGTCTCACTTTGTCCGAACCGATTTTTTTTTTGCTTTAATCAGCAGAACTACTTGTTTAATTTATCAGGAACTCTAGAACTATTCGAAAGGAAGTCAGAACTCTCAATAATTTGTGAGTTTCCGCGAAATGAGACGCCAACTTCACACACTACAAAAGTCCTTTGGGAGTACGTATTGTTAGCTTCGATTGCTCTGATGACTCGGCCTGTGGGCAAAACCCTATCATATAGATCGTAACCATTTAAATTATCATCCTAGGACTCATGCTAGACTCATGCATGTATTAAATAGCATTATGAATACTGTTGATGATAGCCGAATATTATATTAAGCATGTTAGCAAGCTGCGAAAAATCAATTATTGATATATACTCCTTATTTATCAATTATTGATGTATACTCCTTATTTATTTTGTACACATGTATAACGCGTATATTAAAAAATATTTAATATTTATCTGATCGAGACAAATATAATTTTGACAAATATCAGAATCTGAAAAAACATTTTGTTATAAGAATGCATTATATTAACGCAAATTAACATATTTATATATTTTTATGTATTTTTTATAAATATTGTCATTTAATTAAAATATATATAAACATATTGACATTTAACCGAATCTAGTTTAGTTAAATAAAAAAAAAACAAAAAAAAAACAAAGAAATATAGAGAACTTTGATTGATCATGGAAAATGGGGAACGTATATATCTTAAAACAATCGGTTTTTATTTATATATACGTTTTTATATACGTTCTTCCGGCTCGTCCTACAATCAACATAATATTACGTGTTATAATTTTACGGGCGTTGGTCCTACATCCCTTTTCCCCGGATTTTTATTGCACTCGAATGAAGCGAGTCGCGTCGTTCGGGTTCAACATCCCTAAAGGTCTATAGACTCGGACTGAGGAGAAACCCTGAGCTGTACGCTGACTTTTATACTCGGGTCGGGCTTTCCGCCACTTCTCCATCGGGCAGACAGATCGATTTCTCCGGCGCCCCCTTTGTTTCCTCGACCAGGCCATCCTGCGAGAGTCTGCTGGGGGGGGGGGGGGGGGGGTTCATATATCGAATGTCTTGCGTTCTGGAGTCTGCAATCGGCATCTTTACGACTGTAGTTATATTGTTCGCACCCGCGGTCTATAAACGAGCGGACGATCGATAACGCCGTCAACGTTGTCAACGTGTCGATATATCGCGCTGTAACGCTCGCGAAGAAATGTAAGAATGTAGTTATCAGACTGCGTTATTTATTCATTCACGTACGATGTGTGTTGAACGTACAAAATCGTCAGAGTGCTTTACAGTACACGTATTTCTCTTTTCTGATAAAAACTTGGAAACAAATTCGCAACGTCGATATTTTCATCGTAACGATGTTAAAAATTGCGTCACTTCCTTCGTGTAAATGTTTTTACGATACGTTTCTGCTTGTCGGGGCAAATAGATATTGGAGCGTGTAAAAGCTTTACAAAGTGATGTAACTCATGCTGCCAACGTACGTCGAAGTTATGTGACTTTATTATCGAACTCGACATATTATATCATTTATGCGTTAGTTTTCTTGCGCACCTGTTCGATATACGTATTTATTTTTAAAGTTCATAATTATGAAAGGCTTATCCGTAGATTGTATAATCCTGTCCTCTACCTCACTAGTCTGTCTCACCTACAAGAATAGCAATAAGCAATATAGTAGTGTCGCGTGTTTTAAATTGCATAGTTTTATTGAAATCAGACCCACCAGGTATCTGATATAAATAATATTTATGACCAAAGTCGTCGCGTTTAATCGCGTATCTGATAATCGCATCTAATCGTCATTATTCAATCTCGCAAATCGAAAGTTAGTATTAATTAAAATCCGAAAAATGAAAAATGTGGCTCAACGCTGAGAGAAGAAGACGATGGCGATGGAACAGCGAGATATTGCCGAGACCTGGGTGTGTTTCAAGCGGGAATAAAACAGCAGCGCGTGCCGGGCCGCGTTCTCGCGTTAGCCGCGAGACTAATGAGAGATTAAAGCGGCGTTTCCTTTCCTCGTCGGGTCGATAACGCTCGCGTTATTCCGCGAAAGTTGCGTGTTCAGGCCGCTCCTTCGCTTTCCACGGCAAAGCCGTTCTTCCATTACATCTGGTTTCTGGTTTCTCGAGGCGAGCTCTCGAAGCGCGTCGAATCTCTCTTCGTGAAATAAAATTTTAAAAGGTTCTAGGTCGCGAATTTACGTTGTATTTTTACAACGAATTGTCTCTCCGTCCGGAGATTGCAGCGGAGATCGCTCGTTCAAGAGTTCGTTTCGCCCCCCCGTTTTCGCAAAGATCGACGCGAGACAAGAAATCGGGCAGAAATGTTCTTTCTGATATCAGAAGGGTTCCTTCTGAAATTGGATTGAACTTTTGGAGTTACGGAAACTTTTGTGACGCGACGAGCAGGTAGCAGTCGCGAAATTGTTTCCTCGGGTCGCGAAACGTCGCTGAATACTTCACAAACCACGTGGTAAGATACTGGTGTAATTGTCAGGAGTAGCGGACGGGCTGTAATTATATCGCGTAATGGGAAGATGTCTCGTGGGAGCCTGACATTACAAAACTGTTTTTTTTTTTTTTTTTATGAGAGAAAGAGAGAGAAAGCTTTTATTTCTGTCGTACTCTAAATGAGACATGGGTGTGTAACATGCTTATATAATATTTTATCAAGATATTTTATTTTAATAAACGATAATTATCATGCCTGTTTATTCGATATGATCGATTGTTATTTAGGAACTGATTGATTAATAATATGATTAGCGTCTTCGTACAATCAATAGCATAATATATTGTTACGACATGATTTCATATTACTAATTGAGAACAGTGACATATATACAAATAATTTCAAGTTAAATATTCAATCTTCATAATTCTCGTAGTTTGTTGTGCGTCCGTAAAATCTTTTATAAAATTTTGACGAAAAAAATAGAAAGCAGTTTATTTGCCAAGATATCTTCGAATGTCTTTATCGATAAACAAAGATTTAAAATTTATTTTCTATCTAATAAAGCTTGGAAAATATTTAACAATATCTAATTTTAATTTATTATTTTATTTTAAAAAAGTTTCATAAAATTTAATGGATTGGATAAAATTTAATGAAATGATTTAATCCTAAACTAAACAGTTTGTTCAAAATATTTTGTTATCTCATCAGGTTTGTAGTTCACCTGCCATTTGCTTTACTGATTTTGCTCGTTTATCTTTGTACTTAGCGTAACTTTCCTTACCGCAACCTCTTCATCGCTCACGTCACGAAGACTCTCGTCTTCGTTGTATGCTTCATTAGCTAGTAATCACGGGAAATCTGCTCTACGCTAATTGCCATCTTATCTATCTCATATCATGTTGCTTATCTTTACTGAGATCGCTATTAAGATTTTCTAAAAATAAGTTGCAAAATAACAGTCGCATAACAACAATGCGATACTTCGGGATTTTAACTTGTAATCAATGTGAAAAAAATGAACAGATGCAACAATGAATAAAATTCATATTTATTTTTTTATAGACTTTTTTGTGTACATTTAATGTGATATAAAGTTTCATTTCTAAAATATTCTTTAAAGTGAAAACATGATTATTATTTGTTTCTAATTATTGTTACAGTACGATTATTATTTAAGTTTCGCTCATTTAACGAGCATCATCTCGTTATCTTAATATTTCTTTTTTATTAATAAATTACGAATATAAAATTTTATATATTATTCTGAGCTTATATATAAACGTCAATAATATTGACAAGAAATCTGATGTGATAATTCAAAAAATAAATAACAGTGTCCGACGGAAGTAAAAAAAATTCCATCTGGCAGAGGAATCAAATTACCTAGCAATATTTTTGTAGGATTAAACGACACATCAAAAACATCGCTGACACCGCTTTCCAAGAATAATAATCTCAGGATATTGAATTGTTGGCACGCGTTGTGATCGAAACACGTATTAAACGCGTCCGATTGTCCATGGTGTGCGTTGTATTTTTTTTTTTACGAGTCCGGGCAATCTCTCGGGCCATTTTTCACTCGTCAATCGACCCCTGGAAATCGCGACTCCATGCGTATCGGACCGGTCAGCATTATTTCCGCGTCGGGCCACAATGGACCAGTTTTCTCCCGATGCCGTTCCGAGCATGTCCGATCTCGCCTCTCTCGCCCACAGTTCTTTTTCCCATTCACCTGTTACCCATCCTACTCTCTCGCCGTTTCTCTCTCCTGTCTCCGGACAGGCTACCTGACGATAGACAGGATGTATCGCTCCGAGTACGCCCCGGGCGCGAATCGCATGCCGTGACGCGCGTGTTGTCCCCGGGAGACAATGGGCCCGCGGGTGCACTCGTGTGCCCCGATGTTCTCGGAAACTTTCGAGCGGAAGCGGCTTCGCAACAGACGAACGCAACAGACGCAGCGGACACGTTGGAATTCAGCCGTTCCGCGGGAACGACTTTTGTAAAACAAAAATTCACGGTGCGGTGAAAAAACGTGCGTGTAAAAAAAATTTACGTGAGGGATGATCGATCGGATTGTGAACCGTGCGATTGGAGAAACGCAGGCGTTACCGACTCGATATTATTTTTCCCTCGACGTGGAATTATTCTTGGCGAATGAATGTGGAAGTTGCGACGCGCTCGATTTTACGCTCGTTCCTCTCTCCCGGGGGGCCTCGCCGGCTCGCGCGCGCTCGTGAAAAATGCAATTCCAGGTGCAACACCGCGGTAATATCCCGTGCTCGCGCGATGTCACGCGCGTTTGAAATATTCAGGGGGGCAATGCATTAGCGGCGCCGGCGCCGTGAAAAGCTCCCGTGAAAAGTTACTAGGCCGCCGGGATCTCCCCGCGTGGTTTCCGAGGGCTCCCGCGTAATTTCACCGGCGACGAGCGGAGAGACGACGATGAAGCGGAGGAGCAATGGGGCGCGAGGCCGATAAATCTCTCTCGCGGAGAGACAAGAATGAAGGGATACCGCCGTGGACGTTAACGGACGCCGCCGTGGATATCGCCGTGGAGAGCGCGGGAGTTTATTCCCTTCTGATAAATTCACTCGAATAGGACACTTGTCTCGTGCGTTCCGAGGAAAAGAGGAACGCACACGAGAGGCGAACGTACTCTCGCGAGGGAGGTCGTTTATTCGGCATGGGGGAGTAACGTCGGAATGCGCAATCGGAAGTTTGATTTATGGAGCCGGTAATGGCGCGGTATTACTATCGCGTTTGGCCCGCGAATAAGAGCTCTTAGTTTTCCTCCTTTGTCCGGGGGACTGGCCGTTTTATTCGCCCGTTTAAAATAAACGAGCCGCGGCACCTCCATCTCGGTGCTTCCTCGTCGTAGCGACGTTTTCACGGCGGGAATTTAAAACAGGCGCGATTACATGGCGCGCTTTCGTGTTTCTCGATGAAAAGGATGTACCTTTTTACCATGTAACGAAATTGAAAGTTTCATCAGCCAGGCGCGAGCGAGTTCGTCGAGTTTACCCACTCGACTGGATGGACCACACGATTATACTCGTAGCCGCGGGTGAATTGAACATCACTTCGCGACACAGAGACAATACCTTTTATTTCCCCCCTCTCCCCTCGTCCCCTTTGGTGCACCCTGTTGAGAAGTTTCCCTCGAAACTAATGAAATTTCTCCCGGGAGGAAGGACGCGGCTCCCTTCGGTCGAGCGATAAACGCCTTTCGACGTTGCTCAGAGTCAATCAGATTGCAGTCTCCTCCAATGGAGAAAGAGCACGTCGGATGCTGAATGGAAGAAAGTTTTGAAACAAGTTAGAAGGGAAATTGAAGCATCGAGACATGAAACGGGACAAAGGATTTTGATGACTTTGGAAACAGAATGTTATCGCCGATAACAAGCGATAACATTCCTATTTGCGAATACTGCAGAAGACGTCTCGTCGGAACATGCAAAATTGTTGATAGTTGAGGAAACTCTATAATACTTTTTTACAAATACGAATCATTTTTTTATATTTTGCATTCATTGATCAAAAGACCGTTATTTCAGTTTAATTTATGAAAATAAAAGTGAGAAATTTATTACGAACCTGTAGAGTGTTAAAATTGCAGTGAGTGCACGAAGCTCTGATAAAAGTGAACGATATTCCCGCTGAAAAGGGGGAAGCCATTCTCTTTCAAGCCGGACGCGAAACGTTTTTTTATTTTCACTTCGCCTTGCAGTCGGGCGGGATTCCACGCTCATGGTCGTGTACTTACATACTTACGAAAGCCGATATCGGTCGAGAAACTTTGCAGGAAGCTGGAAGGAATGGCAAGAAGAGTAGCAGGCAAGAAAGCCGGCGAGAAAGAGGCAGGAAGGAAGAGAGAGAGAGGGATTATATTGGAATGTATATATATATATATATATATATATATATATATATATATATATATATATATATATTGGAAAGCAGGCTAGGCGGGTTTCCCCGCACCGAGATTGCGGCTGGGAGATTCGGGAAGCGGAAGAGAGGAGGAAATAGGGAGGAAAGAGGAGCACCGCCTCGACCTCTTGCGGTGCGCAAAACGAGAGAGTGCGGCGTTTATCGTAGGAAATACGTTTCCACGTTTGCAGCCTTGCCAAGGCTGTGCTTCGTGATTCGAGCCGTACAAACCAGGGGAATGCGAGAAACCGCGCAGTATGTAATGTCTTACGGTAGGAAAGGATTAAATTACTCGCCTTTTTCCTTTTTCTCCCTCCTCCTCTTCTTCCGTCTTCTCCGTCTCACTCGCATTCGCGGAGATCCAGCCCCCCCTCCCCCCTCCCTCCCCTCCCCCCTCTGTAAACGCGGGACTTTGCGCGACTGCTGCGAGAAAAATGCGAGCTGGCCAAGGAATTAACTGCGATTGCGGGCATTTAATAGTTTAACAGCCTGGCGGAGCTTAATGGTAGCCGCTCGCACGAATGTTTGTCCCTGAATTAATATTCGCGTGATGCTCGCGCAGAAAATTTACGAGCGATTTCGAGCGGAGAATAGCGCTGCGTGCTTCAATAAATAATGCGATATAGTTACGAGTTAAAAGGAGGAGACCTGTCTCGTAGGAATACGGGAGAACGATTATGATTTTTCAGGTTCGCACAGAATTTTCCGTTTTTTTTTTTTTTGCGCGAATAAGATAGATGCGTATTTATCTATATATTACCTATCTATATATTATCTATATATTCGTATAATCAGTATTTTGCTGCAAGATAAATGCTGACGTTTTTGAAATTGAATTTTTTTTTTTTTTAAATACAAATGAATATATTTTATTAAATTATATTTTTTTAATAATTATTAAAAGAAGAAATTGTTCACGATGTTTCAACGATATATATGTTATTTCTAATTAACCGTATGCATTTCTCTTTTGCAGCTCATGTGGACAATGAGGTGTACTTAGGAAGAGCATTAGAGAGACTCGGCGATGCTGCTTTGAAGGAACAGGAACCGGACATAGGCGCGGCATTTCTCAAATTTGCAGTGGTCACGAAGGAACTGAGTGCCCTGATGAAAACCCTGGTACGTGTTCTACAAGCAAAATTTTTGTGTCAACGCATTATATGCAAATCACGGGATATTTCATACTTTCATTTCTGATATCTCGTCGCAATGCATGGAATATCTCTTGTCGTTTTTTTAATTTAATGTGTATTTTACGTGACGGTGAATATATTCCGGATATAATTAATTAGAATAAGATTTCGCTTAGAGGAAGAACGATCGATCGAAGAATGATCGTATTGTTGGTGTAATGGAAAAAAAAAAAAAAAAAAACGTGGAAAGACTTTCAAGTGACTCCGCGATATGCGAAGACGAATTTCCCTGAAATCGCAAGCGTACGCGCTATTTTGCAAGCATTTTCACTCGTTGTATCTCAACTTTTACAATCATTCATCGACGCGGATATTAAAACAGCGACCGTAAAACGCGTCCTCGATGCGCCGTGCACGCGTTATTGGAAAAATCTCTTCACGGTCCATCGTCATCGATGGCAACGACCTGCGCCGCCTGGCGTAGTACGTTCTTCCCGTATGTACGCTAGCGTACGTGTAAAAATAAAATTTCTAAACCAAAAGCGATCAATATGAAAAGCGTGTGCCGGTGTGCGCGACGAAATAAAATTTCGCGCCCGCGGGCCGCGGAGATTGTCGATCGCGCGAGAGTCTACTTTCGCGATTAACGACCGATCATCATCATGGACCATGTTTTCTCAGGTGAGACATATGGCACTCGCTCCACGAAACAAGTTCCACCGAGACAATTTTCCATCGCATTGCTGAATTACACCTTTGAACCGATGCTATTGAATAGCATAACGCATATGAGATATCTGGGTCACGTGATGAATAATGAATACGAGATGAATGTAAATTTGTACGAAGATGGACTCTCGACTCTCCCAGGCTTGATCTCCGTTCAACACTCAACCTTAACTTTCAGCTAAAACGAAAACATTCGAAATTTTATCTCGCTAAATTCTTTTAATTAGCATCTTGTAATTAGTGATAGGCTGCTGATCGGAATCACTTTGATTGCACGGATACAAGAATCTCGAATCGTTTCAAATATTATATAAGAGATTTCGAAATAATATTTGAAGCAATTTGAATCTTTGATTGGATTATTTGAAAATATTTAAAATAAGATTGTTTAAAATTTTTAGAAGAATTTGAACGTCTATCTTGCAATGTGTGATTTACATTGAGATTGCGTAATAGTCGCGTAAGTAACACTGCGAAACAAATTATGCAGAAACCATCTCGCGTTCTGCAAATTACTATCTCTATTACTATCATTACATGCATGTATCATACACAAGAAGATGAACACTTTGACGCGTCTTTTCTTTTGTCGAATATAATATATTCAATTTCCCGACTCGCTCTTTTCTAGTAGTAAAATAAAACCAACGCTCTATAAAAAATATATATTTTTTTTACTTACATTACTCGATCCATTATGTCGTCACTTTGTAACAGATGCTGAGAATCTTCACACTCGTATATTTTCACTTTTCTGACATCTAACTGCACGTGCATTACTATACGTAGACGATTGTACGAGAAAAACTTTCCGCGCTCGCTCGTAATTTTCTGCTGTAGAGACGACTTCTTTCATCTTCCTTTTCCTCGGACTCTGCCTGAAGTTGTCCGTTACTCCGGCAAATTAAGCAATTTAACGACTGTATTACATGAGGAGTTCGTGTTAACGGGATGTCTTCGTAGAGTCAAGCGATATGCATGCTGGAAACGAAAGTAGCGAAATTTCACATAAAGAAATAATAATGAGTAATAATACCATGTTACAAAGCAGCATAATATTTTTCGCTTTCGGTTATTTTCTTAAACCGATTCAATGAAAATTTACCTTGTCTATTATATTAGCTGCCTAAGATAACACAAAGATTCATTGAATATCAATGAATATTTTACTTTTAATACAAACTCCGATTCTATTCTTACATTTGTCTGATAGTTGGTGAAAGTAACATTTCATTATAAAAATTATTACAATAATCATATTTGTATGATGTGGTTTTTAAATTTCCATATTTTTTCCATATTTTTAAGTTGTTATTTCTTGAAAAAAGTCTCCGTACTTGTGAAATAAAATTCATATTCAAATTCAGAATGTTTTTATTTTTAAATTTGTTTATTATATTTGCAATTGCCGCTATGTTCATCATCGATTTTCACGATACATCGATTTAAGAAAGTACATCTGATAAACGACAATTTTGATCCACATGCAATATCAATTATAACTGTCGCATTGTGGTGGTTTTATTATTCGAGAAAATGACGAGGAAATGACGAGAAATTGTTATTGATGTCAGGAGAGAAGTGCAAATGAAACGTTTCGCGAAGCGTTTCTCCCCGGTTTCCAATATGTCCAAATGCCAATAAATCGAACCAAAAGAGAGGCAGGAGGTTGCAATCGTCCGGGCGTGGATTTAGCGGATTTAGTGGATTCAAACTGGTTCTGCCGCGTGTTGCCGACGATTTCCTAAGCTATGCTAAAAAGCTATGCGCTATGCGATTAGCCCGCGCGGCACAAATCGGGACGTCTCACGCCGGTCGGATAATTACGTTTACTGAAGCGTGCACGGACGTTATAAGGCACGAGAGCGAGTTCCGGGGGTTCTCCTAGATTATCCTATCACGCATGAACGAATTTATATATTTATATTTATCGGCAGCCTTTGTAACGTTCGCCGCGATCGTCGCGGTTTCAGCGCGGCTGCCGACGGTATCGCGGATCGCAAATACTAAATTCCGGCATTTAAAGCGCGACTTTTGTTTTCTTATCGCACCGAGCCATTACGCTCGATCGCTTACAATCACATCACATGTGCAATCGGTTAAAATGTATCTGCGTATCCGATATTGGATTCAATTTAAGTCGCGCCCGGCGAGATTCGGAAGCATTATTATCCGACGCTCGAACCGGGAACCTCCTCGGATCGAATTGGAATCTGAGAATTAGCATATGCGATCGATTAACCGTAATTGAGATCGACAATAACCTTTTCTTATCGCTCGTGGTTCGAGATTATCTCGGGAGGAAAGGGGGATATAATGAATTTATCGTTATCTCTAGTGTTAAAAGCTTGCTATTCCTTGGAGAAGTAATGCACGGGGAAATGAAACTTGAATCATCCGAGAAATTTTATATCGGAGAAAGAAAGAAATGGAATTTACAGACTCTGACTATTTTCTTGTGTCAAGTATTTTTTTTTATAAAAATTATCATATATCAAAATATTTTGTGCGTGAAGCTAGTTTTATAGGAAACATATCGAGAGTTGTGACTCTATTGTCACACATTTCGTAGTTTCATATAAATTACACAAAAATAGTTCTGGTTATTAAAGCGCCAATTTACCTGAGGGAAAACTGATACGATCAGGTTCACACAGTATCTCATATTATTCCACGTGAATTCTCCTAATGTTTATTTGATGTTTGATGTTTGTTTATATAACGTGCATAAAACTACTAGCACTAGTAAGTAAACTAGTCAATAATAAAAAGCTTTCGATACTTTACGAATCATAAAATGATACGCCGCATATTATTCTTCCATTTTCAGAACAAAAAAAATTAATATTTCTATTAACAGACAACATTAATTTACAGCAATTTAATTATGTAATTAAATTTATATGAAACTTAACGATTATTATTTCCTCATGATTATTTCTGATGATATATAAATCTCTGCTAAGAAGAATAATTAGATAATTCTATTCGATGAAAAATTAGCTATTCAAATCAAAATTAATTAAATTAAATCCCGCTATTATATTCCAAGTGACTTTGTTTAACAAAGGGTCTGGAGTTTGCCGCTTCCATTCTCGATTTCCTCGCGGGGAAGAGCCCCGTCTTTACTTCGCCGGTTGCACATTGCTTTCGCAGGCCCATTATGCGGCGCTTTTCCACGAGAGCCGAGAATCACGAAGCGGTCGAGGGATCGCTCCTCGATGGAGGAGGCTCCGAGAGGAAGTCGCGTTTCTATTCAGGGCGAGCGAGGCGACGGGCTAAGCAAAGTGCTGACGCGAATCGACGGTGATTCACTTCATTTACCGGCTCGGATGGAGCCAGGCGGTGGAGCATCCCTGCTCCCGAAGAGAAGATCCCGAAGCCTCGCATTTTTCATCGCCGTTTTCCATTCGAATCCTGTCAGACCGGTTATTCCGATAAATAGATAAAATATTGCGCTCCGGTCAATCTAAAATAACTCGTGCTGCTCGGCGAAGATAAGGAAAGCTAATATTTTCACGTTTACATATAATAGATAACGGGGGGGGGGGGAAGGGAGGCGGCACCGTACGCCATACCGAAGTATTTTTATTAGCCGTTGTTGCACCGTAGATTTTTTGCGGTACAACAACACTCGGATACATTCTTTGATCTATTTTCCTCATTTTCCCCTCCAAAAAAATCTTCCGAATTTTGACGTGACTTAGATCTAGTTGAGAATAGAATATTGCTTAACTCGTGAAAAGCGGAATGTTAATTATCAACCTTATAATTCTAGATGCAAAACATCAACAACATCGTGATGTTTCCGTTGGATTCGGTGCTGAAGGGTGATCTTAGAGGCGTGAAGGGGGACTTAAAGAGGCCCTTCGAGAAAGCCTGGAAGGACTACGAAGCCAAATACGCGAAAATCGAAAAGGAGAAGAAACAGCACGCGAAGGAAGCCGGACTTATTCGTACCGAAGTCACACCCGCCGAAATTGCAGACGAGATGGAGAAGGAGAGACGGTTATTTCAGTTGCAAATGTGCGAGGTGGGTAATGTAGACCTGAACATGAAGTATAAACATGTAACATCAACGAGAGACATATGGATGCTATCGATGCATACTGTCGATGCATCGAAAGATATCTGGTCGTTTAGATACCGTTATGCGTCAGCTGAAAAATGTATATCATCTAACTCGAGAATTTTATTTATATTTTACATTCCCACCTACTCTTTTTCATTTTTCGTAGTTTACGTTTTGCATTCGATATACAAGAAGATTTTATTTTGAAGATCATTGAAACAGTATAATAAAAATAATGTAAATGATTATACATATATATAAATAAATAAAATTTTATATATATATATATATTTATATATTAATTTATATATATATATATATATATATATATATATAAAATATATATAAATTAAAAAAATATATATATCAAATATATATAATAACATTATATATATATTAATATAATATTTATATATATATATAAATATATATATATAAATATTATATATATATATATATATATATATATAAATATTATATATATATATAATTTTATTTATTTATATATATGTTTTGTGTGTGTGTGTGTATATATATATATATATATATGTATAAAAATTTAATTAATGTAATTCGAAATGACCGCAAATATTTTCGTTAAAAATAGCAGATAGAATATTGAATTTATGTCTATCTTTTATAAATATATATATATATATATATATTTATATAGAATATTGAATTTATGTCTACATTATATATATATATATATATATATATATATATATATATAAAATCAATATTCTATAAATTCAATATTCTATCTGCTATTTTTAACGAAAATATTTGGGGTTATTTCGTATTACGCATTAATTAAATTTTTTGACGACCTAAATTATAATAAAACTATTATGGAATAATGGATCGTAAATCCAATTAACTATTCACTTAAACGTGTCTATTGTAAAAAAGGGTGGAGCTTGGTTAAACTTCTTAAAAAGATATCCATAAATTAAAGGAGTGGCGATGGTTACCGCACACTCTATTTGTGGATTGCTTTTATGATACGCTCGATAAAAGTGTATTTGAGCGAGACACAAATACAGGATAGAGAACGCAGAACTGCCGATCATTGCTATCTGTGTTTGCTTACAGTATCTGATCAAAGTGAACGAGATCAAAACGAAGAAGGGCATCGAGTTGTTGCAGCATCTAGTCGAATATTATCACGCGCAAACAAAGTAAGTAATCTTGCGATTGATTCGCATCATGGATTCATTACGACATCAAACTGATCTTAAGTTATCACAGTAAATATTTATCTTGTTGATATTTTTGTCTACGTGGAGGCATAATGAGGTCTAAAGAATAATCAAAGCGGTCGATTTGATTTTTTAATGCTTATGTTCGGGGGGTTTTAGTTATTTTCAGGATGGCTTAAAGACTATTGAACATTTCGGCTCATATGTGGCCGACCTTAGTGTGAAGTTGCAAAAAATTAGGCAGACACAGGACGAGGAACGAAGACGATTAACGGAACTTAGAAGTCTTCTTAGAAGCTCCGGATGTGACAAAGAGGTAATATCGATTAATATCTATGTCTCTTTTCAACATCAATTCATCATAGAAAGAATAGATCTACTAATAGTCTTCAATTGGCATTGTTACTTCTTCGCTTTCGTTTGATATTTACAGCAGTTTTTTTTTATGACATATATTTGAATGTATTAGCTGTCTTAACATATAAAATTAAATTTTAGATATTTATTAACATTTTTACCTTAGAGTTATCTTTGTCGCCTTGCGTTTGAGGGCCTTGTAAATTTTTCATTTTTATCTTATTTATATAATTTTCGAGTTATCATTCCATTATCGCACTTTATATTACGCATCATACAAATCTTAAGCAATAAATCTTATGCAATTCGCAGCTGAATTCAAATGCGAACGCGGGTTACTCGCTACACCAGCTGCAGGGCGACAAACAGCACGGCGTCACCCGTTCTGGCCACCTGCTGAAGAAGAGCGAGGGCAAGATGAGGCGAGTTTGGCAGAAGAGGAGATGCGCCGTGCAGGCGGAAGGCTATCTCGATATCTGCCACGCGGACGAGAACAAGCCACCCACCAGGGTGAACCTATTAACCTGCCAGATTAAATTAGTACCGGACGACAAGCGAGGCTTCGATCTCATAAGTTGTAAGTGTTACGCTTGACATACGAGCGGGCACTTGAGAAGCGCCGCCTGTCATTTCTTCATAATGAACGGACGCCACGTAATACTGTACTGTTCATTGTTTCGATTTCAGACAATAGGACGTATCACTTTCAAGCGGAGGACGAGGCGGATCAGCGCGCGTGGATGTCGGTTCTAGTGAATTGTAAGGAACGCGCCCTGTTGCGAGCATTCGACGCAAGCGGCAAGGCGGAGGCCGGCAGCGGCAATCCCAGCCTTGTAGAGCTGCAACAGGCTGTTATACGATGCGTTATGCGGTTACCCGGAAACGATCAGTGCTGCGATTGCTCCTCGCAAAACGGTAATATGAATATCGTGGATCATTTAGTGGCCGGATGTGTGCTTTCTCCGATGCGTGCCAAGTCCGCCCGTCACACTTGCCGCTAAAGGCTAAAACGATTTCACCGTTCAATTAGCGCATTATGAGATAGAAAATCGGCTTATTCGTATTAAAGAATTTCTATCAAATTCTTATGAAAATGACAAAAATTTTTTGCTATTTGAAATTGTTAAATAGCGATTACCTACAATGAACCAAAACAATGCGATGTCTTCGTTAAATTAAATTAATATAGATTTTAGATAAGGTTTCCGAAAGTATTCCGTTTATGTCGTCGAGCGACATAAATGTCCGTCGGTTCGCTGGCCGAGCATTGTCGTAGACATTTCTGCGTGACAAAGCCGAACGAAGCGGCAACTTTGTTCGCGCTCCAGTTCTCATGTTTTGTTGTAAAATGACGATTGTGACTCCTTTTCAGACGCCACGTGGCTGTCGACGAACTTCGGCATAATAGTCTGCATAGAGTGCAGCGGCATCCACCGGGACTTGGGTGTACACATATCGCGGATACAATCCCTAACGTTGGACAACGTCGGCACCGCTCAGCTGTTGCTCGCGCGACACATGACCAATCAGGCGTTCAACGAAGTGATGGAGGCGACGTTGCGTCACAATCTCAAGCCGTCGCCGACGTCGACGATGTGAGTGAACTTGGGATTTTTTAACGATAGATTCTCATATTTTGTATACTCGATATTTATTCAAATATTCTCATATTTTCTTTTCGCTTGACATATTTTTATGTTTATTCTCTTGCTATTTAGGGAAGAAAGATATGAGTTCATACGCGCCAAGTATGTGGACAAGAGATACGTGATGAACACATGTGCGGATGAGCGTGATCTACTTTCTGATTTGGAGCATGCCGTTAATAACCGCGATCTGCAGCAACTTCTACAAGTTTATGCTGAAAATGTGGATTTGGCTGCACCGTTGCCAACATCGGTAAAGCATTGTAGCGATCTTTACAGAATTGTATCCAAGAAGCTAATTAAAATAAATGTTCTCTCTTATGATTATGTTGATTTAATAAAAAATAAATTTCAAAAAAGTAATATCTATTTCAGGATGTTGGCGAAACTGCGTTACATTTGGCCATTCTACGTGAGATGGGTAGCAGCCTGCATATTGTAGATTTTCTAGTGCAGAATATGCCAAGTGGCGGTATCGACAGGACAACAATCGATGGTGAAACAGCACTTCATCTCTCCGCGCGGCACGACAGAGCAGAAGCAATGAAACTACTTTTACGAGCTGGTGCAGATCCTTCACAACGAAACAAGCAAGATAAGACACCGTTGGACATAGCACAAGAAATGGGACACCACACATGCAAAGAACTGGTAATTCAACAAATCATCTCTTATATATTTCCTATTACTTTATATCTTTTTTTCATACAATTTTGTGGAACAGATATAATTTTTTATTATCAACATTAATTTTAATGCTTTTTTTACAATTTTTCATAATCTTTGACTAAAATAGGCTTAAAACAATTTCTTATATTTTGAAAAGTTGCATAAAAAAGACAATAAATTATTTTCAGCTCAGTCATGCTCTTCAAAGGCAGAAAACGTTGTTTGATAATGTGAATATTGATTGGAATCTTTCTCACGACGAAGGTTCCACAGATTTCTCTGACGATGAAACAATAATTGAAGACAGAGTGAGTATATTAACATAAACAAATATGTATCGATACTCCGCATCTCAAGCATGCATCTATTTATATCCATACTCACGTATATCTCTTCTTTTTGTAGAACGGATGTCTAACTCCTGAGAAAAAGTCACGTAGTAGACCACCATCATATGCCGGAGGTGGTGGTACGGGATCAGGTGATTCACCAGTGACATTACGTAGTCGGAGTAGCACTTGTGACAGCCTACAGAGTGGATCATCTCCAAGCGCTTCGACGAATCGTCAACAAATGCCTCCACCGCCGCCACCGCAAGCGAGAAAGCCTGTAGCTGGTAAATTAGACTTGCATTCTTATACTTTTCGCTTTGCGTGATAACTTTTCTAAAATCCAAGTAATTATCAAATAAAACTGATGCGTCCGCGTTAAAAATAACAGTTACACAATCACTAAGTAACAATCGAACATAATTGTAATTGTTAGATGAATTTGAATAAATTTGAATTGAGTATTATAATATAATCATAATCAAACCGCCAATTCGTTGATTTTATTATTTTATACAATTGACTTTCCATAATTTTTTTCACATTTCTTATGTCGATTATTGTTTCGCATAGTACCCACTCCCATGGCGCCGGACATTTCAATGAACATCCACGGCTCGCTGAAGAAGCGAGTTGCGCCACCGCCGCCGCCTGCTGGGAACGCCGTCGGAAGCGGCGTTGTCCTGCCATCGTCGCACTACGGTACGCTACCCACGTCGGCTACGTTGGCTACGTCGACGCACAGTCGTACGACCAGCGAGCCGATTTTAGCTGGCCACACTTTACACACTCTACCGCATACGTTGAATACATTAAATAGCCAACATCATAAGAGATCACCGAGCGGCGACTCGTCGACCGGACACGGTACATTCGATAAATAAATCTCGCAGGAGGAACTTCGAAATTCTGATTCATAGATACTTATCTGCTTCTTTCTCTGTATACAGGTATGGACAAGACAAACAGCTCGACATTGCAGAGACCACGAAATCCGCCGCCTCCAGCTCCATCCAGTATCACAACCAGATTAAGCAACGGACGTAGTAGTGAGTCTTTGAGCTCTATGTGTTCGGATCATGGTTTGGGCAATCCTATCCCACCACCGCGAAAGGTAAGTTATACTTGAATTAACAATCTTCTCAGTAAGAGTTTCAGAAATTTTGTTAGAGATTGAGAAATACATTGTTTTATCTATAAAATAGTTTCTCTTGCTGAAAGTATAGTTCTATCTTTTCAGTTTTATGAATACGAGTGTTTTATTTTCTTAAGAATTTTAAAGCTGTAGATAAAAGTTTGTTTAAAATTTTTATAAAATTGATCTAAAAGAGAAGGTTCGCGAGATAAACAAATGTTCTGCGTATTAATTGTTATTTATACAAAATTAATAAGTATACAAATTTTTAGTAAATATAGTCCTTTAACGCATATAGCAAATATATTTTAATAAAAGCGGAATTTTATATGTATATATAAGAGAAATTAATTTTAACAGTTATAATACTTTGACAAATATCTTAAAAAAAAATATTCTTACATATAATAATAAATACAAAGTCTCAACGAATACAATATCTCGACAAAATTTAAAAATTATAAAAAAATAGATTCATAAAAATATGAAGAGAATATATAAAGTCGTTATACATACAAAAATTTAAATCATTATCCAGTTTATATTCAGATATTTTATGAGCATAATTATATACGGAAATCGATATTATATTATCTATGTATTACCTAATAATTAAAATCGTCCCACTATCTCACATCTTACCTGTTTGCGCGCACACACACATTTGATCGGATGGTTGGCCATTGTTCTACTAACACAGTAGGGAAGAAGGTGTAACTAACCAGATTGTGCCATTATGTGTATATTTTCCTTCATAATATAGTTTTCATTCGGTTTATTCGTGCGGGTTTGAGCATTTTGCATTAGATATTAACCATATGTTATGCACATCGACCTATTTATTCACCCCTTTTACAATATTACGGATATCAAGATATGTAATGATTGTACATTTAATATTTATCTATTAATTGTTAGCATACAGTAATACATATAAAATGTCATTATCATTATATTATTCCAGCCATTTTTCATTCATTGTCATTTCATATCGCAATAAACAATCATTTTTAGCAAACTTCGTGAAACATAATATCCCGAAGATAATATCCCAAAAATACACTAATACCTTTAATAATTTAATTATCTAAAGACTTCTTTTATAAAATAAAAAGAAAAAAATCTTCTTAAAAATAAAAATTCTCAAATATTGAAAATATCTGATAAAGTATTTATCGAGATAAAAATTATTAATTAAAAGTAAAGCAATAAGCAGAGAGAGAGAATACCGCAGAATTCGCCAGTTTATCGTGGATTAAATAGCGACTAGTTCATTACAGATATGAATCAAATATATAATTACGTGTACCTACTGTGTGTGGATATGTAGAGAATGCATGCATTTCAAAATCAGTGCTTTATGGTTTGTCATTAACCATTGTTGGTACAGCGAAGGGACCGATCCAGGCTAGAGAGCTACGCCGAAGAGCCTTCATCTTTGCTCCCAAATCTGAATCTGGTAAACATCAGCCATCCCAGCCATTACAGCATGTTACACTTGAAACCATTTGATCATAAATGAGTAATATATAACGTTTTTACTTATATCTATATAATGACAATCATATATTATTAATCATAATACAAAGTGTGATTAATTAAGATTGTACTCTTATATAACAAGAAGGAACGTTATCTCTCGAAGAAAAAAGTTGTAATTATTATATCACATATTATCAGGAGAATTAACAACGGTAATTAATGATCGAAAAATTTGAATGACAAGAGCCTACTCTTCTCTGTCTTTGCTTGACGATATTTTCAAGTGTAACAGTGCTTTGCATGATCAGTCGTGTTCGTATCATGATTTATGCAACTCACGTCGAGGCTTTGAGTATATTATTTTCGTGTTATATTGAGTAATCATTTAGACCTCACTGTCATTTTAATCATCATCTGATATTTCTTAACGATTATATTATTATTCGATCATAATAATGATACGAATCTTTCACAAGACATCTAACTCCATGATCGGGTTCTCCCATTGCGAAACCCATAACGTGTTGGATTGTATTCAAACTAACATGTACATTCCTCGATCGATTATTAATCCTACCTGCATCGTTAATCTGTAATCAGAGTGTGACTTTTTTACGAGAATATTCTGCTCTTTTAACGAATCTCTTATGTATGACTAATATTTTGATATAAAGTATAATTGTAAATACTGACCTACGCATGATTTTCCCGTGAGTGAGTTTATATTTAGTAATACTTGACTCGCATTGTGCTACTTCTTTCGACACGTGAGATATTTTTCCCTTTAAAATTCTCTTACCTTAAGCTATTCGGATATTAAACAGCATATAACTAGCATGATATTGATGTTTCATATTGGAAATTCTGGTTGCGGGGTACATGCTATTACATTGAATATTTTATTACACAAAGACATACATCAAAATATATTATAAAAAATTCTTCAGACTTGAATAAAATTTAATTATTATATATTTGTAACTTAACTAACTATAATCTGCTTTCACGATAATAATCAATTAAATATAATAAATTAATAAATTTTTCCTTTTTTTTATTCTATAATATATAATAAGATTAGTTAAATAATGAGTAAAATAAAATTTATTAAAAGATTAATCGATGTCTTATACTACCGCCGAATTTAATAACAATTCCTCTGGAATTTCCAATGATCTTACAATTTCTGAAGAACAAATGTTCTTATGCTTGTTGTCTCGTGACGAAGATTCGAGCAACAGAAGTGCTTGTTTCTGCCAAACGGCTGAAACACGCACGTCATTATACGATATTTCTTGATTCTATAAATGACTTTTCATTTCACTTCCAGCCAACGTCATCGACTTTGAGTGGCTTGCGACGCTGTCGTGCCCTGTACGACTGCGAGGCCGACAACGAGGACGAATTGTCATTCCGCGAGGGCGAGGTCATCATCGTGACAAATGAGCAGACCGATGACGACAACTGGATGGAAGGAGCGCTGGAACGGGCACCAGAGCGACGAGGCATGTTCCCGATTAGCTTCGTGCACATGCTACAGGATTAACATTCGGTAAGCCTGAACTCGTTGGCGAGCGTCACCAGCACTGCCAGTTCGATGAGCGTCGCCAGCCTCGGCCGTAGAAGCTGGCTGAGAAAACCGAAGGAGTAAACACATTCAAGTCATCTCTTTCCGTCGTTTCTTCAAAATTCTGAGACATCCATAAGTTTGAGGGAAGAAATAATGGATGTTGACGAGCGCCATCACCGAGAGTAAACAAATTTTTCTAGTTTTTGATTTTCTAGTTTTTCATATTCTAACAAAATTAGTATTCGTAAGATGGAATAAGAAATGCATCAATAGGAGTAATTTTGCACTTACAAATGGAGTAAAATTAGAAAATCAAACGCAATATAAATTTTCATCTTTTCCTCTTTTTTAAAAGAACGCAAAACAAATTTACATATAATTCTGAGACGAAAGTTTTTTGGTTTTACTCTGTAGAAAGTTATTACTTTATAGAAAAATTTATTTATATGTAAATAAAAGTTATATTCTCAAAAAAAAAAATATATATATATAATCCAGCATAAAAGCAATATGCATTTCTATTGTTATTGATATAAATTAAATTACTATTTTAATTCAACAGTTAAATTATATGTTAAATGCTAAAAGAATTTTTTTACTACGGTACAGAAATTATTCTTATTAATATAATATTGATGGTGATGATTCAATTATGATGCTTTACGAATGATTCTTTTAAATTGATTGAATATCTCGTGATAAATTTTAATTCACTCTTTTGTCATATATAACGTGCAACGTTAACGTATACGAAACTTTCTGTGTTCTAAGGTAATTACAAAATAATTTTCAATTTATCAATTCAATTCACATAAAATTAATGAACATTTTGTCTCGGCTGTAATCAATACACACGCCATGGATTGCATCAATTGCGTGATTATTGAAAAACGGCATTTAGCCGGATATTAGTGTCTTATCCTGGATGACAATCATCGAAACTTTCGAAGGCGTGTGACTATTACAGTCGATAATCGGAAATACTCGGAATTTCGTTTCTTCATCCAGACAGAGATGATAATGCAGCGTAGTTTATCACTCCTTCAAGGTGATTCGGTTCTTTGAAACACGAGAGAAAAAAAATCTGACTGTACAAACGCCGCAATGTTCGACATTCGTGGGTGTGATCTGATGTTTGTCAAAGAATGTTGTATCTGAAGAGTTTATATGTAGAGAAATCTTATGTATTCGTCTACTCATATTATATATGATATGTAACTGCATGTAATCTAGTTGCAAGTTAAAAATCCGGCTAACAAAGTATGACGTTGAGGATGACGTTGGCGAAAAAAGAAATACGTCGCGCGTGGCAGCGGCTGATGTTAAGATCGGAGGATTCTCGATTTTGCGGAACCGCGACGCTAAAAAATGTGATATATTATTATATTTCAGAATAAATTATTAGTACTATGAAATAACGCATTTACGAACAAATTGTGAGACAGAATTGTGAGACATTTTCCATACCAAATGATTAATGTAGAGATAACGTAGATTGTATGTCCAATGTATTCGGCTTACAAGACAGAAACGCCCGAAAAACGAACAGAGAAACAAGCATCAACAGAGAGAAAATTTATTGATGAATATTTAACAATAAATATATGTAGTTTAAAAAATATGTGGAAATTTTCGAATGTGGATTAGGAGAATATGAGCTTTCGGTGATCGCACCAGTGTTTAGGAAATCCTACGTAATATGCTCTGGCGATTGTGCTGGGAAAGAGAAAGGGATATGCACGATCTTGGTGTCTCACCATTTGTACGTTCTATTGATCTGGCGCACACTTCTTTTTTCTGTACTGCCAATAACGGATCGATTTAACGTAGAGACAGATGAACTCGTGGTAGAGCCGTATTTATATTCGGCATTTAGCGCGAAATGTCGACTCTAAGTCTAGGATAAAACCTACGGTTAAAAAATACGATCTTTTTCGTATGAGACAAATAAATCTCAGAATCAAACGACCACGTTTGGCGTTAAATGTGAGAATGTACGAACGTAAAGCCGTAGCCTTCAGCAGCGGGAGATGATTAAGTTTAGCGTAAGAAAAGAGGAAAAGCGGAAAGCGAATTTTATGATCGTCAAACGCGAGATGTTATACACCGATATTGCATGACACTTGATAGTATTATTAGCGTATTTCGATTTAAGAACGGTCGTTACGTACGATTGTGTGTATATTTTCCTTTCTGTAATGCCATATTACATATTAGTCGATCCTCAAATAGAATATGGGGCTCGAAACCGGTTATTAGCCGCCAAGCGTGCTACGAATATGACGGAAACGTGTAATATGATGCGACGGACGGAATTCTTTCGTCTTTCACGTTGTATTGCCAATATTCTATTTGAATGTACGAGACCAAAGAGGATTTTGCAAAAGAAGACGAAAGCCGTCGAGAATGGAATATTTGCGGAATTATTTTCAGCCTACGGTGTTTATCGATAGAATTGTTTTTTGAACCGGGAAACAGGAAGCTATAGCGAAAGCGATATATTTATTACTAACAACACGATTGCATACGTCTATCGCTGCTGATCGGTAAAATGATTCCGTAAATTGCCACGATTCAGTGACGTTAATCTGATCGATGGGATCGGCGCGTGGTTCCTCGTGTAATATTATAGAGATCATGTATCGATGCTTGGATGAATGATTACTGAAGCTACATTTTCCTTATACGATTATAAGGCTTTGTACATAGGTAAAAAAAAAGAATAAGATATACCGCGCTGCAAGCTATTAGCTGTGACACTATTTCTTAAATGTAACTGTTTTATTCAGAGGTGCAATGCCTGACATACATACTTCTTCATCTAAACATTGCTACGAGGAATTTCGAATATGTTTCCGTTTTATATGTATCCGTAGAAAGAAAAAAAAAAAACATCCAACTTTCACCTTACTTATATATGCAGATACATACATTTAACTTTTCAGAGAGATATATACATATGTATGTATATATCTTTCTTGAAAGCTAAATGTTTAAATTTTCTTTCTTTTTTTATTTCTTATTTTATCATTCTTTGTTTTAAAAAAAGATATTCTTATCGATAATTTTAAAATATTAATTAAAGTATTAATCAATTCAATCTCTTTATGAAATCCAGAAGAGAAAATGGAGAAGGCTAAAGATGCCGTCACCGAGAGCAATTTTTCCATAAAAACAGATTCGTTTATGAAAGAAGCCTTTATGAAAAAAGCTGTTCTGCTTTAAAAAGAGAAGTATATATTACCTGTTATTGCTTGAAAATAATATAAAATACGATAGACGATATTACAGAATTTTTTAAATCTAAACTACTAGAAACTGAAAATTTCTAATAAAAATTTTTCAACGAGGACACATTCTTTTAGCGTTTTCCGTTCCCTCTTGATCATCTTTGAAAAACAAACTTGCTTTCAAAAATACTTACATAGCAGTAACGTGAACACCAATACCCAGTCAAATCGTTATCACGTTTAGGCAAGATAAGATTGTTCTCCCGGAAGTTGTGTCAGTTTGATAGAAATTTCCATAGAAATCTTGAACTGATTAGAGAAAACAATAAAGTTTCGACTTGCGACTCTAAGTCGGGACGATAAGATAGGTAAACTCGCCTAATGGACGATACGTAGTGCTGTCTTGAAGTTGTATCTTATTTATAACTTCGGTATACAGTCTATAATAAAAAAAAAAAAAAAAAAAAACGTAATTAACTATTTAACATTAGATTAAACTGTCTTTCATCTTGTTCCATGTTGTCTCGGGATTTATGAAATTCATCACATGAAATTCATCAACAGTGTCACGTTGATCTACAGTTTCGTAACAATAAAACATGTCGATCTATATGTAAATACGTGTATAGACAGAGTAGATTTTACGCGCCCGTGTTACATGTATGCGTGATGAGAGAAGCGAGATAAATCGATGTTTATATTACACCGTACGTACATATTAAATTACGAGCTAACTTTAAGTCTGGATATTGTCTTGTCTATTTAATTATTCGATTTAAGCGACGATTGATCCTTTGCATTTCAAACTTAAGAGTAGTCGTTAGGTTATAGTTTGTAAGTATTTATTATTATTTTGTAGCCACTTCGTATTAGGTGGAAACGCGTGAATGTATAGAAACGAGAAGAGGTTCTTCAAATGTTTGGTACGAACAAGCAAAGTGCGTGATTCCGGCTAATCTATTGTACTACTATCCGTGATTATAATTAAATTCTCTTTCTCTGTCTAGCTCTACATTGCAACTAGATCTACTATCTGAATTGGAACTGACAAATCTCTAATTAACAGACATCAGACCTTCTAGCCATAATTAATTCTCAACAAAAAAGATTCAGAAAGGTGTCTGAAGTAATAAGGAAAATTTTAGACTGCCTGATCTCTTTTCATGTTACATTACGCTGTGATCTAGAACTTGACAAAGAATGGCGAAGAGATTTTAATTTATCAAGGCTGTCTGTGCAATCCGAAGGAAAGCGAATTCGTAGGGGGCCCCGTACCGGCCCCCCCCCCCCCCCCCCCCCGTTAAGAGATTCAGCGTGAATCGTTTTTGTACTCGTATCCGATATTTTAACGACCTTACATCGATTGTGAGAAAATACATTAATATATTGAATCCCTGCGTGTGTACGTAGCCATTCCGTTAGAGATGGTAGGCGGGACGAGGAAACGATAACGATCGAAAGTCGATCGAACAAAATCATACGATTCTAGATTTGGCGAACGCGTGTCGCCGGCACAGGTCTAAATATTTATATATTACACGGAAACGATGACATATTGTATCGACGTTTAATATTATCTTTCACCGTTAAAACTGTGCATAACGTCCCGGATGTGAGACGCGACTTCAAAAATGTAACAAAAGAAAATAAATGCTGTTTAGAGAACTATAAAATCAATCACGTTTTCTTTCATTTGTATACCTCTCGTAAAAAATACATAAGAGATACATTTAGAATTGGACTTAAAATTAGAATTAAATATCATATTCTTATATTTATATTTATAATTACACAAGAAAAAAAATCAAATATGGATTTTCATTAGACGAACATAAACATCTTATAATTAAAATAATTAGTAATAGTACCTTCATACCTTCATACCTCAGCAACGTTTTGGAATTGAGAAAAGATTAGTGTTGGCTTCTTTTATAAAAAAAATTCTTAAAATATTAAGATTTGTAAGTAGAAAGTCCATACGGTCTTAATATTTTAAAATATTTTATTAATAAAACTGAAAGATAAATATCGTATGGCATTAATTTTTATTCACAAATGAAAACAGATTCGTTCAATTTATATATTATTATACGTACAGGCATTTAAAGAAATAATAACCGCAGTACGCGATGTATGCGTATGAAAAATCTTTTATTGAAAAATGTTCTTTCACGCTACAACGTCAGTGTATGTACCTTCGTCTATTCAACTTTTTATAACAGTACAAAAATTGCATTTTTACAAGTTGCCCAGCTTACTTATGTGACTAAGGTATCCCAGTTAGCGATCTGACGAATCTGAAGGGTCTTATTACGACTTATCTAGTATTATCCGGAAAAGCTGCGGCAAAACGTGAACACTAGTACTTCAGCGAGGGTGCGAGACCCCGCGTACAAGGAAAAAAAAAAAAAAAAAAGCGTCTCGCGGCGCGCTTTCCGGTTGCGCGACGCGTTTTTCTTTAAAGCAAATCAGTCGCTATGACGCGTCGGTCCTATACCTATCCGCACCGGATCTAATTATCCATTTTGCTATCTGGGTCTCGTCGTGAATGCCTTCAGCCGGAAACTCGCATCGTCTTGTTCTTCTCTAAATCGCAATCGAGGAAAATCATTCCAACAATTTTTACTACTACTACACCCATCAAGTGCGCAACCCCTGAGCAGTCGGTGGTTGATTCGCAAGTATCCGGCCAAAGAGTATTCCACGTATTTTAATCCTCCTCCTCCCCCTCCCCGCCCCATACATATTTTACTTTCGTCTATCCTGAACCGAGGTCAACGAGCGGATAACAGAACGCGGCAGGCGTGGTACATATTTTACCGCTACCCAAATTAAATGGATAGTCAGAAAACTCGATATGAATGTAACGAGTTAATAAGTAAATAAAATGTGCACACGCATATGTATAGAGAGTCGCAAATTGAAAAATCGCAAGGAGTTGAGTCTCATCAGTATTTATATACTAATAGAATTTATATCGCATTAAAACACGAGAAGTTCCATTAATATGTAAAGTACAGATTCCATAAAATGGAAAAATTTTACGTTACCTTTCGTGAACTTTGTTCAACTGTGTTTTGATATTTCGGTAACCGTTTCAGATTTTTGCATTTTTAATTATATCGAAAATATAATTATGCAACATGTAATGCGCATTTTACATTTATTTATTAATAAAATTCGTCATATCGAGAGTTAATATACTTTCGACTCGAAATGTTCTTTTTATATATACTCCTTGTGATTCTTCATTTTGCGATCAAATGTTTTAATCAAACGATTTTGTCGATTTGTTTATCCGTTCGTTTTCACTCGTTGTTCGCGTGCATTGACGGCACAGCGCCTTCAGAAATCACGTAATAAACCACCGCCGATAGTTAATTTTGAGCAAGACAGACATCTACCAAACTTGACAAAGACCGTGCAAATACTAAGTACATTTTTACCGTTATTCCGTAAAGCTTATTCACAAACAACAATAGTGATAGATTAATGATTCGATTTAGCAAAAAATTAACGTAACGGCGGTTGCGATCCTCGGCAGGATTGATTACATTTTTTTTTTTTCCTTTTTCTTCCCACTCCTTTTTCTTTTAGCTCTGATCACTCTATATATGTATACGTTTCGCGGATAAAATCTCTTTGCATCCTCTATTATTAGTTCAGGTCCTGCCTTTGTCAGTTGGAGATTAGATGCTGCGCTTCAATTAGATGAAATATATAAGTAGTAATTCTACGTTGAATGAAATTCCTGATGTCGCTTAGGAGCAGTCTTTGAGCTTTTTCACATGCGTTCTCGCTCGAATCGCTTTACTTATTGCGCGTATAACTTGGCGAATGTGAATATGTGTAATGTGTGTTTATGGCTGTGTACGTACATGTGTGCAAGTGTGATCGCGTATGTAGGAGTGGATCGTGCGTGTGTGTGTGTGTGTGTGTGTCCCCTATATAAATTCCTGATAATATGTATGTGTTAGATTTAATGTATAATTAATTAACTATACAGGTTAACTGATAGAAATAAAAATCGTTTGACTAGCTTTTGATCATTTCTCTTGGAATTCATAGTTTTCATCCTTCGCAATATATGTATATGTATATAACTGATCGAATACAGTTTTGGTTCTGCTGCTATTGCCGCTGATCGAGTAAAAGATATCGCGTGTATGGAACGAAATAATGATTAAGTATGGTCATTCCTTCAGTGTACGGTTATTACTAAATATAGACAGTTCTTAGCAGGATACTCCTGGATTCGAGAAATCACCGCGCGGTCTTACACGTATTATCCTCTAGCAGAATATAATTATTACAATAATCGCTAATATAATATATACTAATTAACTAGTTTTATCCTCCTCAACCTCTCTTTCGCTCGTTTAATTTTTTTTTTTCTTAAATCTCTTTCGCTCTTACTTTCTCTCTCTCTCTCTCTCTCTCTCTCTCTCTCTCTCTCTCGCTCGCTCGCTCGCTAATTCTTAATATTTTGACAAGTTTTTCCTTCTTCGCAGTCTTCTCCAATTATTCTATTCACGCGCGCACGAGATCCGTGCGAATGGAAGGGACAGAGAAGCATCCAGATAATCTAAATCGACGGACCGTGGCGCGTGAATTATTCAGTCTTTCGTTACATATTTTTTTTTTTTTTATTTCACGTTAATCGATTATTATTCACTAGCGTTATGCGATTTAATAAATTTTCTGCTTGCACGAAAAAATATTATGCTACATTACTCGCGACGCTACTTTAACACATGCTAAATAGATTAGATACGATGTATGCTTATAATTTAAAGCCACAGATTTCGATGTCGCGCCATAGCGTACGGCGCCAGTCTACCCTCCCTCGAATTTCGCTGCTACTTTATATCAAATTTCTATACCTCATACTGTTGGTTTGCTCGTTTTCCCTTCACATAAGGCCCTTAATATCCATTATTGTATATTTACTTGTGGTTACATCATCTTTATAACAAGAAAAAAAAAAAAAAAAAAAAGAAAAATGGGATATGAAATCCATCAACCAAGTTGGTAAATCACGAGATCTGTGCGCAAACTACAAAGCATACACGCCGCCATATGTGCTTCTTGGTACAGATGAGATTAAGTTTTAAAGGTATGCGCGGATTAATTAATGCGACAAAGCGGCAACCCTTTAAGTATGCTCGTTCTCTAAACGGAGTATAGTAATAGAGTAAAGAGCGATAGTAACGGTAAGTGAGAGTGACAATAGTGACGATAATAGTGGAAATAGTAGTAAGTGATGATAGTAATAATAGAGTAGCGATAGTAATAGTGATAGTAGGAGCAATTGTAGCACTAATAATAGTGATGTAAGTAATGATAAGAGTAAAAATATAATAATAATAATAATAATAATATAGCAATAATAATAAAAAGAAGTAAAATCAGTCTAAGTTATTAAAAGTGAATTACGTTACTACAACGTCTCTTGGTGCTTAAAATCAGACGAATTCCATTTCGTAAAATGGATAACACAAAAAATAATATTGCAAAACATCGCATAGTGATGTAATGTAATTTTTCCATCTTCCTTTCCTCGCATTTTATATGATTTAAAATTCCTTTTCTCTCTATCTTTCATAAAACTCTACGCATGTGTGTATACATATATATACTTCTTTTTATATAATATCTTTATATATATATATATGGTTGCAGCAAACAATCGAGGAAAGAATCTATCTTTCTAATAGCATTTGGCTTGCCAAATTCTGTCAATTAAATAATACAATTGCATCGGACATAATAAAAATAATTGGTATTTATGTACTCGTATGTGTATGTGTATGTGTGTGCGTGCATGCGCACGTATATGTACGTGTAAAGTCATTCAATGTTCAAAGAAAAACTTATCTTTATCTCTGTCTTTTAGCAATGTCGCACGTGTCGGACATTTTTTTTTCCATTTGGTAGAGATATATTAAAGCGTAAGTGTGTCTACACGCAGGTATTAGCACACAACAAAAAAAAAAAATATGTGTCGTCTCATTGCAGTATCACTTTAAAACTGACTCGGAAATTCTATTTGTTAAAATGCGAACGAGCGTGCGATAAAGATGACTCGCATTTTAACAAACAGAATTTCTCTTAAATGAGTTTTCGGAGTCGAAAATCCGAAAAGGATTGTTTAAATGGGACTTACAACAAATCCTAGAACGCATACATGGAAGATTAGGCCTCGCCAAACCCACCGATCGCTTGCTCGGTCATTCTCAAGCAGAGCGATTCCAAACTAGAATCGATTTCCGGTTCCGTTGTCTCATTTGCTCCATTGACAGAGTGTCCCACAAAATGATCCCGCGGGGCGCTATATGTACGTTGTAACGTTTTCTGTAACTGCTGTAAAATAAAATTGAAACCATTATACGAATAAACGGGATAAATTGTAGGTCTTAAAAATTTTTTAAAATAGATTCTTTTTTACCTGCAAACTATTCTCCTGCAAGCTCGGTCTCTTCTCGGTCGTGTGGACCGCACGCAAATTGCTCGTATTCATGTTATTCATACTCTGAGTCTGATTCTGATTATTCTGCAAATATGGTGTGGATATACTGTTTCTGTGCGAGCTAATCATATACTGGTTGTGTGTATGAGTACTGTGGATATGATTCAAATTCAGACTCGGCTTTCTATTGTGCTGTTGCGGATTCCCATACCTCCTGTTATTATACCCATAGTTGTGCTGCTGCCACCTAAAATTTCATATGTTTCATCATATTAAAAGTTGCCGTATATTTATACACATATTGCTTCGCTCGGATTTCGCATTAGAAATATTTTCTGTCGAAAACATATGTCTCGGCTTACTTTGGAGTCGGTCGCGGATTGCCAAGTCTACTGCGCCATTGTTGTACTTTCTCCTTCTGATTCGGAGTAAAACAATCATGTTGCAATACTTTTTCCAAAATGTTGATGTATGCACATAAAATACCATCCTCTACACTTTCCAAAGCTAATCTACTGCACACTAAAAGAAAAAAAAAAAAAACAATGTAAAAGATAATTACTTTTTAATCACTAATGGAATTTTGGAGTTAGAATTTTTTAATAAAAGTTTTTTTATATATACATTTTCCAAGCACTTTCGTGAATTGGGCAGGAATATCTTGTGGGTCGTTCTCCTGACTCGGCTTCATAGGAGTAGCCAAAATCGTTTTGAGTTCTTCCATCGTATTAATGAGCAATGATGGACCTTGTGAGAATGAAGTGTTTTGCATACCATCACGAGTACTAGGTTGCACCAGACCTTTTTCTAGATTTAAAAGCGTGTTATATCGCTGCTGCAGTTTAGCGATAGAGAGAGCCAGCTTGTGCCTAGCGCCTTTCGTAACCCCTTGCTCCGCTAATTGATCCTCTGTCAATTGCAGCATTTCTTCATAACTCATGGTAGCGAACAAGTAACTATACTTATGAAGCCGTAATGTTTTAAGCCATAATTGTACGTCTACAAGTAAACAAAAATTTAATTAGATATCGACATTCTTGTCGGTAACGAAGAAAATATAATTAATTAGAAGTAATTTCAAAAAAAAAAAAGATGTAATTAAGATTCCATAATTTAAAAATATAGACAAACACAAATATTTCAAAATATAGGAAAGATAACTTCTTTCAATCATATACTGCTAATAATAATAATGAAATTGCATTTATATCTACCTCTCATGCCGCTCGCGAGCGAACGGTTTGAAGCGTCATCCAAACGACCCTCGCTACCGCTGCTTGCGCAGGAACTCTGTGGACTCAGTGGACCCAGACCGATGATGTTACCTAATGACAACATTTATAGATATTCGTGATATATGTTACATATTCATCTATACGAAATATAATTGAGAATTACTAGCATGATCGCCCGAGACGCTAAAACTGCGCGGTTTGTGCCTGGATGAATTATTCGCATTATTGGTACGCTCGACGATTTCGAGATGATGCGATGGTGCTACTGGTGGCGTCAAACTGTTCGAACGCCGTTGACGATTAACGGATGTTGGAAATGGTGCATTAAACGTAGTATTCGGTTGAATATTGAACAAATTTGCCGGCTCATTATGTTGCTTGGAGTTCCTCTGCCATGGATTATCCCATCTTATAAGGAAAAAAAATCAAGTTCAAAACAAATTTCAAAACATATCACAGATAAGATGTTATTTAGAAGTATGATACGATGGTATCATATTATTTTAGCTTGACATACTTTGGAGTATTTGGATATTCTTCGAGACCGGAAATGGGCGGTGTACTGCTGATACGATCTTCAAGATGTCTGAGCCACTGAGTGAAATTACGTCGATCTTGATTAGTGATAGCCGGGTGTATCAAAGTGTAACTCAGAAGCTGCTGCGTCTGTTCTGTAAACTGACCCGTGCTCACACAATGGCTCACCAATTCGGGTATCGCTATTAGATAGCTTCGTTTGCACTCCAAATTCCCAGGCCTTAGTAAGGGCAAATGCGTCAAAAGTTGATGAATTGCGACCTCTGTCGACTCTGACATTAATGAATTAATATAATCTGTAACATAAAGCATTTTATTTTAACATGTTATTACAAATATGATACATAAACTATAATTTTGTTAAATCAAGCATAAAGTCTTAAATATAAAATGTGAATATTGTTGTAATTACTTGGATTGTTGGCATTCGTCTCCTTGGTATCCAATTCTGTCACAGAGTGCAAAGAGTGCTGTATTGCCTGCGCGAGAAACCTAGCCTGTACCGCAGGCAAATGACGTAGCAGTGCATAGAGAACGACAGTCTGTTCGCATTCGTTCCACTGAGAGAATACACGAGTGAGTTCACCCACTTGTTCATTAAAGGGAGTACTAGATCCCCACTTCATTTTGGTTCACTTAGATATTTCTCTTCCGTTTCAATCACTCCTCAAATGCACAGCACTCGTGTTCACAGCCTTCAAATAGCTGGCAAATGCCAGTTATTTTACTATAAATAAAAAGAAAATTTCTCAGTTTATTTTCGGACATTTAATCTAAATTATAAAAGAAATAAGTGTTTACAAAGAGAAAACAGAAAATTATCATTTTAATATTCCAAATAGTTTTATAATAATTTTATAAACAAAAAGCAAATTAAAAAATATCAATGTTTTTTTTTATTTTTAAAGTATAAACAAGCGTACAAATTGATTCACGTGTTTTCTCATCTGATAAAAAATAAATAATCCCCAAACATCTTGTGTAAATTTCAAGAAATACAAATTCAGCTTCAAAACCCTTACGAGGAACAGGTAAGGCGAATCGCGATTGGTTACTTCACAAAAAATTTATGTTTCAAGGCTGAACCTATCCCGTTGGTAAACGTGGCGAAAAATTCGGAAACAAAGGCCCACCAACGCGTCGCCTTGTCCCACCTTGTAAGATTTCTCAAAGCATGCACGTTGTCACTCTACCACCCGCGCCCGTCGAAAACCCCGATCGAATTATTTCTCGAGTGCAGTTTTATCGTTCGTCACAACGACGCGACCGGCCGGATTTTTCGTCGCGATGAACACAAATTCGAAGGACGTGGGTTCGATACATAACCTCAAAGTCGTCTGCGTGTGTACGCCGATAAGAGAATTCCGCTGAGGTCAAGTTTGTTTACCCCGCGCGCGATGCGTGTGTATTTATAGTCTTTCCTGCTACGATCCGTTCGGCGGTGCAATGGCATCGCGCGCGCGAGAAGGAGCGACGTGACGGATGGAGGGGGGAGGAGAAAGAGGGGAAGAGAGGGGGGCAAGGGAAGAGACGAGCGGCGCCCGACGCGACAGGGAAAACCGATAAGACGCCTTCGAGGAGTTTTTCCTCTTCTTCTTTCGCCGCCGAAAAGCAAGGCGGCGTCCCGATGCGATCTCCGCTCGCGATTTCACTGGATATTCGCGTCCCCATCGTTGATTCGCCCTTGTCAACGTTGCGCGCTGCTATATGTATACACATATTATATGTCTGAACGTGTCCTATGCGTGTGCGTGCGTCTCGCCGCGCGTCTCGACGTCACGAGCGAGGACCAACAAGAAAGAGAGAAACCGGTAGCAGGCGCGGGAGAGGGAGAGAGAAAGAGAGAAACAGTTATGCGAACTACACATCGGCGGGGGTGGGACGGAGAAGGAAGGGACGAAAACAAGGCAGGACGCAAAAGGATCTCCCGCTGGGAAAGATCGAGAGAAATCGATCGGCGGATGTGTCCTTGGTGAAGACGATTGAAAGATCGAAAGAGATCCATCAGCGGATGTATTCCGGCGAAGTATTATCGACGACGTCGACGAAGAAGAGGACGATGATGACGATGACGACGCGGATAGAGACGACTGCCGCCGTGGAATCACTCTGTCGCCAAGGGATGCACTGTGACGCACTTGATCACGATGCATCCCTCGGCAACGAGGCAAATAACGACACGCCGCTAATTTCGAGTTTGGTCGTTGATCATCGTCATCGTCGATATTGTCGTTGTCGCCATCGCCATCGCCATCGTCACCATCATCATCGTCGTCGTCATCGTCATCGTCATCGTTATCATTATCGTCATCGTTGTTGTCGTCGTCATCGTCGTTGTTGTCGACGTCGGTCGGTCGATCGGTCGGTCGGTCGTCGCGCCGAAGTCGTCGAACAATTCTCCTTTCCTCTCTTGCTTCTCGCCCACCTCATCGCGATTCATACCGCGGTCAGATGCAACTGATAATTACCGATGAAGTAGATCGACGAGGGACAACCTCCACTGGCACGCTCCTTCCTCTCTGGTGCGGCAGTGACGACGCACACTTTACAGCATTTTATTCCGGTGTCCGAACGAGAGAAGCATTCATCCACCATGCGGCGCGGTGGGACTACGTGACCACACTGCTCTGCCATCCGCTCGGCTCGTTCGCAGCGTCTCGCCGGCAGTGGATTGGTCGCCGCCAATCGAGCACGGCAGCCAATCACGTCGCGCCCACGGGCGCGGTTCGTTTGTCTCGCGAATGCGTCGACCGCGCGCAGCTTCATCTCGAATTGTTTGCTGTTATCTTGCTAGTTGAATCGCGGCGTATTGCCATCGTGATAATTAAATTTTCTTTTTTTTTTTAATTATGCTGAGAGAGAAAAGAAAGAGAAAAAATGAAATATCAAGAATCGAAGTTAAAAGCGTCACAAATTACAAATGCAAAATGTATAATGCAAAAAAGCATTTATGTTAATAAATTATATAATTTAATATCCCTCTACGCCTTTTTAATTATTTCGTCTTTTTGCCGTCTTATATACGCCTAAATTTTTTTATTTGAAAATTAGATGTAACAGATCAACGTGAGATTATGACGAAACTTGTATCACTTGAATGATATGATAAGTGTAGATTAATATAAAAACCATTGAATCTATAAAAAAAGAAAGCACAATAAAAAATTGTATAAAGTTTATGTATTTAAAACGTATTGGAAAATTATGGAAATAGATGCGGATTTTTAATTTACATATATTGCGTTGAGATAATAGGATAAACTGGCATAGGCTGATTCTGCTAATTAACGAAATAGACGCACAATTGAAAATAATGTATTATATATTGTTATTTGCATGTTGTCATTTATCACGACTCTTATCGCTCAAGATCTGTTAAGATTGAGAATGATTTTTTATTTTTATCTCACATATGAGATTATTATCCGCTTTTTCAGAGAGTAAACGTTTCTCTAATATTATTGAGGTTGTATCAGTGTATCACATTCATTGTCAAATTTAAATGTTTCTCATTTCCTTTTATGTTTACATCGAATGTGACCTTTGTTTCCTTTAGAAGTGTTCAAAATTCCCAAAACATGACTCAATAGATTTGAAAAGTCTTCGTGTATCTTTTCAATTTGTATCCATAATTATATTTAAAAGAGACTTGAATACTCCCCAAAGATTTATTTGGTATTTTTTACAAACTTTCATGAACAGTTCAAATTAAATAATTTTAAATAATTATAATTAATTTTGTATGTTATTGCTTCTGTTTATTCAATTTATTGGTAAGGTAAATAAAAACTGATTTATACTGTTTGATTCATGTATATTGCACTTGTTGATACACGCTTACTAACTGTGTATACTCACGTTTTCTTAATTTTCTTGACAAACATATTTGCCACTGAGGTCAGTTTATTAATGTTCCATCTACAAGAAAATATCAATGTTTACATTTAAATGGATTCAGCGATTGTCGTGAATAAGATCTGATGCAAAATGTGGGATAAAAGAATGACATAAATAAGAATAAAATCCGAGGCATCTCCTTTTCAGAGAATACAAGAATAGGAACCGTACCATATTCACGAAAATGTTGAACGTCGTTTGTTGTAATGAATTAGCATCGTCAATGTATGTATGAATAAGTTGGATACTAACAAAGAGTCTCTTGTAATTGACAACAAGATTAAATATATATTATAATAACTTATACGAGAAGTCCTATGCTAGATTATCTTAATATATTAAACGCTACTTGGTATTAAATATTAAACATTATTGTTGAACATTATGCTCCGTCAGTCCATCGCTCTCTGTGACGAGAGCTCGTTCCAGGATAACGCGACCTTCCTTGTATCGTTGTTGCTCGTCTGTCGCAAATTCGTACACCCACCCAAGCTTAGCATCACAATTTTTGCAGCTGACATCTCGAACCATGTGACGACCCGTCAGCATCACTCTATCCTGAACCTCGCTGTACATCACATGACAGAATTAAATAGTAAAAAATATCGTACAAGTCTGAATTTGACATTTACACACATCTCAACTATCATATATCAATCTCAATTATCATATTACCTTAAATTTTATACCTTTTAATAAATGTTTAACCGTGACATTAGAAGATATAGACAAAATAAAGTGTATAAAGAAAGAATCGTTGAAAAAACGAAAGAAAAAAATGTAAATTAACGAACGTTTCATTGTCACATAACGATAAGACTTGCGAGCGAAACGTTCTTTCATCTTTTTGTCGAAAATTCATCTTATATTCGAGCGATATACAACGAACGGAAAGAATAAGAGGCGCACCTATAATTCAGATTGACGACTTTGTTGAAGAGGAAAGCTCGTCCTGTGGCACCCGTGAAACGTGTGCTCACGAGCTGTGATCTGTTGGTGAGATTGGTGTCGCAGGAAGCGCAAGAGAATAGGCGACTGCCACCGATGTGCTCGAGAAATATCACTCCCATCTCAAGAGGCAGCTGTCGGAACAACTAGTCGATCAATCCGCGATCAGGTAGCGTTTGTTTGTTTGGCGAATCGATAGGAATCGATACGTCACAGAAAACGAAAGTCACAATACTGTCAATGCGCTGCCATACTGCTCTCTGTTTCTAGTTGCATATGTGCACGTCATGTGTGTTGCCACAAATGTATACCAACATTCGAAGTTGGAGTGGGAGAAATGTTTTCATGATATGACCGAGGATCATTGGAACGTAGAGGCGAAACTTTACAAGCGTGGAAGAGGGCGCGAAACAATCTGATATTGATGTCCGATAAATGTCTGCGGATCTAGGATTGAATGTAATATTAATAAAATAAATATCAGACAATGTGACATGAATTGATCGACAAAACTAATTTGCAATTTTCTAACCGCACAAGTGTATGAATATTCTAGAAGCGCGCACTCTAACAAGTGTATGAATATTCTAGAAGCGCGAAATATAGCTAGATTTAAACCAGTATGCGCAGAAACAAATTTTAGTAGGCATTCATAATGTGGCTGTGGAAAAGATTTATATTATACACAATTAAATATAATTATTAAATATACATAATTGATGCATGATAATTTGCTTGCACATTCTTACATTTATTGATTTATATATAAAAAAATATAAATCTAAATATAAATCTATAATTCTACATAATTATATGAGATATGTCTAATACACTTTATTAATAAATATAAATTAATCAGTGTATCGTAATCTATAAATTACATAATTTATCTACGTATTTATTAGAATAGAATGTATACATATTTATAAAAATTCAATCATTATATATATTTAGTAATAATTATTTATAATTTCTGTATATATAAATTTAAAGATTAAATTAAGATTAAAGATTTTGTTTTTTCATAAAAGGAAATCTTTGTAATAAATGATGTGGTAATGTATGTTCATAATATTTAGGATAAAATTTTGGAATCTACAATTCAAAGTTGTTTATGCCATTCATATTAAAAATTCTATAACAATAAAATATTGTATATAAATTCATATAATATTTAAGATTTTCTTAATTATAATAAGATTTTAAGAGAAATTAAACAATTCATAAAAGTGCGTAAGTGTTTACATCAAAATATTATATCTTTATTATTCATATATAAATGTGGTATATAATATGTACACTCATATATATATATATATATATATATATATATATATATGTATATATAGACTCATGTAAATTATACATATTTTTAAAACTAGGTACATAGATGTTTTGTGCAGTAAAATTCGAAACATTCTCTCCTGATTTTGTTAAATATCTGATCTTTATATATTGGCAACTAAGCCCGACTGTAAAGTCCTGCATCAAGACAGTCTCATACTGCGAAAGGTACAAATGTAAAAGCCAAAATGCGGTCAGAAGAGCGAAACGAATCAAAAATATATTGTTGGTCGATTATTTAATTACTATATTCATCTCTTCAAGGCACATTTGAAATATAATCAGTACATTCTTTTGCAAACTACAGAGAAATCTATTGATGTTATATAAACGTTACACAACGTTCCATTCTCTCCTTCCACCTATCTTATAAAGAATTCGTAAAGTTAAATCGTTAATAAAATCAAAGTTATATATATATATATATATACACACACACATGTATAGAAAAAGAGAAAAAATAGTTTTATATGTTACAAAGAAAGAGAACAAAAAAGAAAAAAAGGAAAAATCATTAGAAAAATATAAAATATTAAAAACTCCCTTTTAGCCAAAATCACAGACAGGTCTCTTACTTTCTCAAATAGAGCACAAAGTCGCATCTTCTGGTCTTAATTCTATAAATATACATGTACATATACATATACATACACAAATATATATATATATATATATATACACACATATATATTTATATATATAGTTATATATAATAAGGAATATATAGCTGATATAAATATTATAAATATACATTCATATATGCAGAGATAGTCTTATTACTCTATTTACATGCATACACGAATACACGCGTATTTCAGCGAGATGATCATCTAACATGCACTCGTATATATATATATATATATATATATATATATATATATATATATATATATACTTGAAAATCTATAAACATTTAAACTTACATATGTAAACACACGTCTATTAACGTGTATGCATGTATAACATATAAACAATGGTCGCACACATATTCATATTTTGATTACATCCTTTTTGATGTTTAAGTCATATCATAAAGGTTATTTTACGTCTCATATCTATATATATAATACTGCACCTATACCTATGTACACACATTGAATGCTAATATAATAAAAAATAAAATATAGTAAAGCAAATATATTTTCGCGCCTATATTAATAAAATAATAAAAATAAGTTCTTTTCGAATGTTCTTTTCTAATGGAATTACACAATCATGCCAATCCACATATGCGACTTTACATAAAAGAAAAGACTATATAAATTTTTTATAAAAAAAAATAGGATAATATACAAATTCTTGCATTTTTGCCTTGCATTTCTGTTCCTTTACTCATTTAATTCAATCCATCTTCGTATTATTATATTCATATATGTCACAGCTTTGTTATTTTATCAGATTTATTGTTGGAATACGAATGATTTATAAAATTCTCATTAAGATTTTAATGAAGAATATAGAAAAGAGAAAACATATACAATTAAGAATATTGTTATAAATTTAATAATACATAATAAAATCATTATTATTTGCGTTAAAATAATCAATCATCATATACTAGATAATTGTTTTATGTACAGCACACAATTAGGATAAACATAATACTAAGATAAACATAAATAAAATAATATATCTTTTTCAAACCATAACTAGATAATGACTTCACAAAATAAACCGTAAAAAAGATATCCTTTACCTTCCTTTTCAATAAACCTATTATTCCAAATAAAAAAAAAAAAAACATATCCCTTACACTGAATAATGGAATAATCTACGGTTAATATAGCAGTCGTAATATTAATATTGTAATAGTAAAGATTAACAATAAAGATATTAACAATAATCGTTATATTACCGATACAATAACAGTATCGTTTATAACAGCACTTGAGAAAGTATGTTTTAATAGTTCCGATGATAGGAAATTGCATGGAGAAAACTTAATAAAGTTTTGGTTTCTTATAGTGCGACTTTACACAATTAAGCGTTATTTTTGGTAAGTTTTGTTCTATTGGCGGCAACCGTTGCAAGACACGCTAGAGCTTCAAGATCTGGAGATGCACACCAAGCTATCAATGTGCAATGTATATCAATTAAAACTTATATTATACATATAAATTGAAATATCAATCATAAAACACAAATTATATCTAAAATTAAGTTTTTTCTTATTTGTGATAAATGTGAGTTTTTTCTTATTGTGATCTCGAAAATTAAATTAGAGAAAAAATGTCTTATATAGTTTCTTCAATCATCAGGAAAATAAAATTAGCATCAATATATAAATAATAAATAAAAATTATTATTATTAATCTGTTGAATTAATTTATTAAGATTATTTATTACTTACATTTATTTGGTTCTTGATCCTCAGAATGTTTGGTGGAATTTATTGCCGCAGCATTTCGCGTGATGCTTTGTTTTCGTGCTTTTCGTTTTTGGCTTCCAACGAGATGAGCTTTCTCTAATTCTTCGCAATTCTCATTTATTGTACTAACTTTTTGAGTTTGATCACTTGTTTGACCACCAGAAGATGAATTATTTTGATGTTTTTTGTTAACTGAAGAATTGAATTTTTGCAATATTTTCTTTTTTTTCGTGCGTTGTTGTTTCTTCTTTTCTTGAAATTCTTCTAAACTCAAAGATGGTAATGCCTCGATCTTCTTTTCCAAATTGAAATCTCTATAAAAATATCTATGATACAATATATATATATATATATATATATATATATATATATATATATATATTATATTGTATCATAGATATTTTATGTACATATTTCTATATATAAAATTTATTTAGAAATAGTTTATAATTTTTAATGATTTCTAATAATTAAGAAAGAACATACTCAGCTCGAAATCTTTTACGTGTTGTCCATGGTCCATAATCCACTTGATCTTCGGCTCCTTCAGTTTCTGTATCTTCAGGTTTAGAAGCTTCCATTTTTCCTTCAGCACTGAATATATTTTCAAATTATTTTCATATATAAAAAAATCACCATATATCATGAAAAAATATTTAAAAACTACAAATAAATATGATACCTCTCTACAAGATGTTCCAAATCTCCACGAGAACTATTTCCTCCTTCGCTGCTTAAGGAATCTGTTTTTTCACTAACATTTGAAGAAATCGAGTTTCTTCTTTCATTTGAACGTTCATCAGGTCTAGAATAATAAGAAACATATTTTTTTATACAGCTTATATAACTAAAATTAGATGTTTTAAAATATGTTAAGATAAATCTTAATATAACATACCCATTTCCAGCTGTTCGTCTTCGTTTACCTTGTTGACCTGAGGGACCGATATTCTGCTCAGCAAGAAATTTCTGATAACGTAAACCTTTACATGTTCTTTCACTACGGAAATTATTTTCTTCTGGCTGCATATGTGTTGTCATAAAAGAGTTTATTGTATGTTTTTCATCCTCTATAATCTAAAATTTTTTAAATTGTATACCGTATATAGAGTGATCAACAAATAATATTACATCATGCAATTGGAAATATTTCATAAATCTATAATTTCATAAGCAAATTGATTCTTACCGTTTCATGCTGTTCGTTGTTGTTTGACTCAGCTCTTTTCTTTTTCTTATCGCCAAACAAATCTACCTTGCAATCTTTTTTTTGATCACCTTGAAAAGGTGATTCTGTATATCTTTTTTTAGGTGGTTTCGGAACATCATTTTCTGTGATACCATTAATTATGACTTGTTCCTCAGACGACTCTGTCTTTTGAGGAGTAAAAAGAGAACTGAGTCCACCAATCTGCGATTCATCTGCTAATTTGCCTGGTTGAATTGATTGTCCATCCCGTCTATCTATCTTTGTACAATCGGAAGACTCGTATTCAGATTTGACACTATCCGTGGATTGCGCACCGCTATTTGACTCTTGCTTCTTGTTAGTAGGCCTAGTATTCAAAGTACGCAGTGGAGGTGCTGGTAATTTGTACCACTTGAAGTCTGGATTTGCATTAAGAAATGCATCCTTGTACTAAAAAGAATAAATATATTACATATCAATGTATGTATGTTCTATCACTATAGATTTAATAGTTAGATAAGATAACTTATTCATTTATTCTTGATAATACAACTATATTTATTCTTAATAGTACAACTATATTTATATTAATCTGTAAAGTAATCGACTTGTTAATTGTATAAATTATTCTTACTTCCTGTGCAAGATTCGTGTAGGAACGCTTCTGATCAGGATGAAGGGTTGCCCACCATTCACCCAAAACTCTGGTGACTGCTCTATTCTCCAAATGTGGAAAGCCAGATCGCACTGAGCCACGATGCCTCTTACAAAAAATCAGAAAGGCGTTCATCGGACGTCTTGCATGATGGGCTGGTTCACGAGTTTCACGTGATTCCTATTTATTCACACACAATAATTTGTCATGTTATGTAACAAATATATAAAACATATATAATCTATATAATAGCTAAATCATAGTGCGTTATATATTATTACAAATACATAACACGAGATATATATATATATATAAAATATATAATATATAATATATATAATATATATAAATATATAATATATATTTTGAAATGGGTGTGGTTCATAACACACATACAATTCTTGTCCAAATAGATATTATAATAAATGTAAGAAAAATATTTGATTATAATAAATTATTTTTCAAATAAAAAGTTACTTCCTTTTATATAATTATATATTTTATTCAGAAAGAAAATGAGAGAAAGAAAGGGAGAAAAGGGAAAAGGAAAGAAAGAGTAAAGATCACTGAAAAAATAAATATAGTTTATTTTTAACAAGAAAAATTCTGAAACCGGAGATTTGAATTTATATAACTTTAGTTTATTTCCATTTGCATCTACTCGCAATGAAATATTTATATTATATAAATAGATTCTAAATCTGTGTTGACCATCTTTGTTGACAACCTTTAATAACTCTAATGCATCATTTGCGATCAAACGATCAAACGAGAATACACTCGAGGCAACACGTTTGACAAGTCTGGGTAAACAACAAAAATGCGCCATTTCCACTCCCCTGTATTAGGAAATATCTATGATGTGTATCATCAAGTTTTGCATCACAGCCATAAGTAGCCATGTTGCTGTGTTGGTGAAGCCTTAAAGTGACACGGCCTTTAAAGTGACACACAGCCTGCTCCCGGTATCTTGCTTAAACTTTTACGCACGACATTGATCCACATCTAACCGATTCAGCTTAACCGACTCGGCGACGAAGGGGGGAAAAAAGAAAGGAAACATTGTGGATCCGGAGAACCAGAACCCAATCCTCCGATCGCGATTGAAAATAAACGAGAAAGTTCGCCGCGCTGAGCGGCGCAGGAAAAGCTAGTCCTGTGTGCACACAAAATGGATCATGTTTGCACAATTGCAACATATGTCTCAACGGCCGCGGGAGAGCGTGAGGAAAACGCGGCTTCGGACGATCCTCGTCTGCCAATTTATCGCGTTCGCGCGATCGTCGGGAAGAGAGAACCGACGATAAATCCGCGTGCATCTCGCTCGCGATTGCGAGCTCTCTCACGCAAATCGTGCCTTGCGCCGTCGCGCTTATCCGCGATGACACACGACGTTTTCGTGACGGAGGGAGGCGCACGAAGCCGTTCCGTACGCGATGATGTAGCGTACGGCAATTAATGCTCGAACTCGAGACACGGTGGCGATCGTACGTACGTTCGCGGCCGCAATTCCGAGACAAGGGAAAAAAACAAAAAAAAAAAAAAACAAAAAAAAAAACAAAAAAGAGGCATTTATCGACGGAACGAGGCGAGGCTTCCCCGGACGGATCAAACGGGACTTCCGCACGATCCGGACACGGCAGAAAGTGAATTGCAGCCCTCGCACGATTTCTCTGGGCAAGAAACCCAGTGTTTTCTCGTCTAGATATCGACGATCACAGATCTCCCGACGTTTCTCGTCGCATATGCTTGTCCTCGCGCCGAATAAAATCGCGTGTGGCAATCGCCCCGGAAAAGCTCGTCTCTTTTGTGCCAGATTTCTCGCCCGAGCGTCCACGAGGAATTCCCGCGGGGCGAAGAAGCGGAAAGAAAGAAGACGCAGGAGACGGAGACGGACGGAACCCGTTCTACGAGAATTCGAACGGCGCCCGTGCTGTCATTACGTCGAATGCGACTCGAGTTGAATGGCTATTGTAGTGTTGTTGACGCTGCGACAGTCTTCGATTGCAAGCGTCAGCAAGCGAAGGTTCACACAGGGTTTCTCCCCCCCCCCCCCCCGCGAAAGCGAAAACGGATAAGAAAACAACAACGCAGTAAGACTCTCGGGAATCTCTTTTGTTATATGCGGAGAGCCGACGAGACTGGCACTCACGTCGTCGTCATCATCGTCGTCGTCGTCGTCGTCGTCGCGATCCTCGTTGCGGTTCTCGTCGCGCATCTTCGATGCAGTCGCGATGTCCCACCGTACGTCGCACACTGACAGCTGCTCGGCTGACGATGTAAATACGGCGCGACCAACTGCGCGATCTTTGAATGAAGACGTGCGATTATACGGGAATGCGACGCGCGCGGGGGGAGGGACGTTATCCGTGCCTCGCGTTACCCCACGACGGGGATCGCTGCGCCGTTCCTCGTCGACGTGACGAATCACGGTAACGTCGTTTCCGTTCTCGTCCCCGTCCTTTCGCCGCTTTCGTCGCGCGTTCCGCGTGTCGGTGTTACGGCATGACGACGCGACGCGACGTCTTGAACCTCGTCTTGAAACGTCGGCGGGGGGATCGAACCGTGACTTTTGACACAAAAGCGACGCGCCGCACACGCACGTTTCGTCCCGCGGGATCAACGCGGCCCGAGCCGCCGCGATACCTCGGCCCCCTGACGTTTCCGTCCGGCAAAAAGGATTCCGCGTGCCGTCCCCGCAGCCGCTCACTCACCTTACGCTGTTGCTCGCCGTTGGCAGCCATTTCTGATTTCACTTGACAATTCACTCAGCAGCGCATGATACAGACACGACGAGACACGACGAGATAAAGCCTCGTTCTGCACTGGCGTTCCGCGCCGCCCGACTCGCTCGCTCGCTCGCTCATTCGCACGCTCTCCCTCTCGCTCGCCCGCGGCCGCTCGGCTCCTCCGTCCTTCTCGCGCCCGCCACGAGCTTCGTCCCCCTCCACCGTGCGTCTCACTCCCACCGACGCGCACGCTTGACACACGAGCCGCACGCAGCCCACGTGAGAGAAAATTCTCGTAGGATACAGCGTGACGTCCGCTCGCTCGCCCTGCTCTCTGTCTCTCTTCCCGTGTCTCTTTCTTCCCGTCTCAATCCCTGTCTCTCTTTCCGCTGCTCTCCGGCTTACGCCCTACGCTCGTGATTCTACGCTGGTCTCGCTTCCTCGTCAGCATATATGGAAACGAAATTCGCGTAACGAGAATGTAATCCATATTCACGATCGCCGCGGAGATTCCGTGATCTTTGCCGATGGGCTTTTCAATGAAATGTCACGTGGCCGTCAACATTGCGACCACGTTTCGCTACGACGAATTCGCGCGTCCGCATCAATGTCTTCATTCAGAGTCCAAACGCGAGCAACTTCGAGAACTCGGTCGGCCTTTTGAACGCAAAATTTCACGCAACGCGGAACCCCTTCGAATTGTCGCGCGTCCACGCCCCCGCGAAAGTCCCTAGACCGCGCCTGCGTACATTGCACGTTGCAACAGCTGATCGCCGTGCGCAGCGTCGACGCAACAGCTGTCGTTCGGATGATCGTCAAATTTAGAATCGTCGCCACCGCCACCGCTTTCGTTCAGCTTCCCCTCCCACGACAAATTTAGTCAGGGGAAGGGGGGAGTGAGTAAGCATATGAATCAGTTTTTTTAATGTTTTCAAAGAAAAATTTCGAATGAAAAATGTAGAAACATACGCTAGATATGATCCGATTTCCTCTATGTTTTTCTTTATTGCTTGCTTATTCTCTCTCTGCACTCGGGTTATGTTATCTTGAAACGTCGCTAGGAGAATTGGCTTCGGTCAAAACAGATTAGACTTAAGGTTTTGATTGTTGACTCGAAGCATTAATGGTAGATCGATATCGTATGACGAAACAATTGCATGTATATATAATAAAATATACGTCATACGCGTTATATACTATACATACTTCTTATTGTTTCAGGATAAAGAGCAAGGTTCGAGATTAAATCGAGGTTGGCCATCACTGTGAAATCGTTGGCCGTTGTGTGCACTGAGCGTAATATTTAAAAATAAAAAGCTAAAAATGTATCATGTATATATATATATATATACAAAAAACATAACATTTTTATATATTTAATATAAGTTAGTAGCGATAATGACGACGATAATATGACGTGATAATTTTCACCGTGCAACTTGTTTTTTTTTTTAAAGCTTCAAAGGCTAAAATGTTTTCTTTAATTCTTGCGTTATGAAAAGACTTTGCGATACAATATTTGACAAAAAAGTGTGTTTTAAATTCACATTTGTACATCCATATTATCCGATATTAATAATAATAGTAATAATAGTGTTTATATATGCACTATTCTGACTTCTGAATATCGAGATAGCTCTTGAATTGAAATAAACAAAAATTTCTGATAATCACGTGAATGAAATTGCAATTTTTGTCCCTTATGCATTACTCAACGCAACACAGAATTATGAGAACAAAAAAAAATATCAATTTGTACATGCTTATTCCGCGCACACAATATATGAATAAAAATAATACGCCACGTACGTCAATACGTTTCTTTTTCTTGAACATTTTCCTTCAAGTGCGTTATAATTCCTTTCATACGTATTTACACACTGTTTGCCACGTATGTATAGATAGCGAGGCACGAACTATATGGTAAACATTTAAGCCTGTTTCCTCTCATGCGATTATGCTCGTCCGATTGTCATTCGTGATAATACATTCATATTTAGCTGCATATATGCAGCTATTCATAATTATTTACTTATCATATCATAACATAACAGCGATATTTTAAGCTGAAACAATAACGTACAAAATGTAAAAGCCAGAAATTAATTTTTCTGACAATAAGAAAATAATTTTTTCGAAAATATTTATATATCGAAAAACAACACGTATGGAAAAACAAATTTTTTATGTTTTTCTTTTGTGTCCCGTAGTATATTTAATAATTTCCGGAATATTATATCTAAAATCTATTTATCGTAAATATTTAGAGACACAAGCGATAATCGGTAAGATAGAAATTTTCCTATCTTTTTTATCGATCCATTTCCCACTCGGTTACTTCTTGAGCTGTTATTGTATGTGGTGCCCTCCGCGAAAAGACGGGAATTTATTAAGTTTTAAATTCGTTTCGCGGGTTCGACATGGTTTCGACAGCCAGTAGCCGACGTACATACATACGATGTACAGTTTGCGATATACGGGACCAAGTTGAACCTTATAAATATCGGGATCTTGTCGTTATCCCACATATTCCCCGTGGATTTACATTCGGATTGAAATGAGGCACGTAACCCATAGAAATGGGGATTTCTCTACCGCGCATAGAAATAAATCGCGAGCTTTCTCTTCGAAGCTCGCCACCCTCGAAAAGCCATCTTTCGAGGTTGTGCGATCTTAGTGTTTTAGTCATTCAATCGCGCTGTAGCATAAATCATCATTTATTTTTTTCGTCTTGATAATGATCTATTTTATATTTATATTTATATTTATATTTATATTTATATTTATGCATATTTATATTACATCCTTTTGCAAAATAAATTATTATTAAAGCAGAAATGACGATTCATATATATATATATATATGAATCGTCATTTCTGCTTTGATAATAGTTTATATATATATATATATATATATATATAAAACATAATATATCAATCTAGTTTATTGGAAATATTGTTTTTACAGAGATACATAACTTGGCGAAATCGTAACGTTTATGGCGAAAAAGTTTCTCAGTAAAATCGGTATCATATGATGATTTTACAACGAAGATCGAATAGAATTTTGATGATGTGATGATTTTTTAAACTAACAATTAAAAAATTTATCAAGCTATACTCCCGATACATTTTTGTTTACTGTTTTCCAGCATTGACTAATAATTTCTATAAAGGAAGAAAAACACATCCAGATAACACTTCGAGATAAAACTAATTTATTATAGTTATAACATTGATGACATCAATATCTATCAATAAATAGAATTATAATAATAGAAATATAATATTTTAATTTTTCTTTCTCTCCTAGTAATTATAAAAAAACGTATGTACAAAGAGAATCTTTTTTTTTCTTTCAACGTCCTTTATAAATAAAATGAATTAATTAAGAATAGTTATACATGTAAATTTAAAATAATAAATTAATAATCAATATATTTGTAATTACTTTAAATTTGTAATTTACATATTGCGGAATGGTCCATCTATTATTCCGATTATTCCTTTGATTCCAATTCAGAAATTAAATCCACAGCATATTTTGGAATTCTCTCTTTCTCAAAATGCGGAATTTAATTTACGTGTTGCTCTTTGTATCGTTTATGCACCCTTCTTCCCTATTCTTTCCAAACGATGTTAAACTCATATAAAAGTCAATCGCTGGCAGCCGTGTTTCATAGCGATCGTCACTATAATTTGCATACCTTTGATCCGGCTGGATGATTTTTCAGCCTTTCGACCTTCCGAGCCATCAACAATGTCCTTCTATTTTATCAGATTTCTTTAAGTCCACTCATGAAAGCCTATCTTTGCTATCTATTATTTGCTTTCTCTTTATAAACGGGCGGCATTTTGAAATTAAAGGATAATCTGCAATAATTTTATGTCAAACTTCTGTTTCGATGCTTTTATTTATGTGTTAAATAATGATGCTTTTAATTATTTGCAAATGTTGCATTTCATATCTCTGTCTTCTCTGTGAATATATTCGCGCGCGCGTTCTAGATCAAATTTTAGAATTAATTCTACTTGCGCATTTCACGCGCTTTAGTTATCTCGTTCATCTCATTTATCTCTTCGCGCGGAGTTTACCTTGAGCTACTCTTAACATCCTAACTTGCTTAGCGCATGACTTTCAGTTTGTTTAATCATTTAAGAAGACATCGTTCTCAGACAGAGATTGTTGATGACAGGTGAAACCCTTTCCAATATAGATTAGATTTGTCTTAATTCGTGATGCGACAAACGAAGAAGCGAAATTGGGGACGGCGCCGAAAGAGGCTTAAGATCACGAAAGCTCACGAAACGAAAACGCACATGGCTGATGGTGCGAACAACAATACTATAATTCATTTACGAAACACTGATTGGCTTAAGACACGCGGTCATCCTTTTTGATTTACGAGCACGTCTCGTACGTCTCGTGGCCGGCTAGTCTCTTCTGGGATTTTATCCCGCTACGACGATAATCAAATTTGGCCTCGATAACTAAATTGCATTTTTACTCGTGAGGTATATACGGTATCCGAGATTTTGCGCCACTTTTATTTCTTAACAAAAATTTTAATGGAGTAATTATTGAATTAACATTTTACATCTAGAAATCTTCAGGAATTATCAAGGAAATATCAAGAACCTGAGAATAAATAAGAAAATTTTAATTCACCTTTTGTGAAAAATGTAGTCTTAATTATTTTTTATTTAAGCAAACTTTTAAGAAAGTTTTGCCTCCAAAGTTTTAATCTGAGACGAATCTTAGTTATGCACATATTTAAAGATCTGAAAAATTGGTCTCTCTTGAATTTTCGCATGAGAAAAAATTCGTTTCATATTGTTCGTACATATGTGAAGCGCACGATAAAACTGAGATACTCTGTATGTGCGAGGAAATATAGTTCGGGATGAGGGACAAAAGGAATGATAAATTACAATCATGCCTTTGTCAGATTTCCCGGGAGAAGTTTGCCGTAAAAAGTGATTTTGCCGTCCTACGTGAACATTTTCCTCTTCATTTCAAGACTAATTCGATGTCAGAAGAGAGGATATGGAGAAACTTACTTTGGCAATCAAAAGTGTTTTCATGTGTGCTATTTTTCTCCGTTTGTAAATTGAAATTTCTAATATTATACGTATGTTAAGTACTTTTATATCGTGTACTAAAAATATTATATCTTATGCGCTTGAAAAAAAATCGTGAAGATTTATTGGCATATCGTGAAATAATTTAACAGAATCTAGTAGAATTTCAAATGGAAATTTGTCATGTCTTTGACAATCATCGGATTTAATTAAAAGCTTTTATACTGGTACTTAATCGTTTAGTCGCTATATCATAAAATGATATTAATTTTAATTGTTATTTAATTAAAATTATTCGATAACACGATTTTAGCTTTTGATTGATTTTTAATTAAATTATAATTCATACGGTTTATAATTCAACAATTATATGGATTATCGTAAATATTTATGTTGTGCATTTTTAAATAATTTTCTTTAAACTTCAAAACAGTTGTTTTATTAACGCGTTTTTACTTACCAATTCGACATTAAATTGAAGTATCATGTTAAAATTCGTATTAAAATTTAAACTTAGATGGAATTTATGGAAGAAATTCTATTTGTATATTTATCTGCCTCCAAAAAAATTTAAAAATCACAATACACACACACACACACACACACACACACACACACACACATAAAATATACATTGAAATATATAGCACATGAAATTATAAATAAAATCCCATCTTGAACTTGAATGAAGTACAGACTATCTAAAGCGGGCTTTACAATTTTTCCATTTCCACATTATACTTTTCTTCTGTCTCTCTCTCTCTCTCTCTCTCTCTCTCTCTCTCTCTCTCTCTCTTTCGGAAGGGAGAGTAATTTATGCGATTTCGCGTGGTGTGTTAACGAGGACGTGCAAGTTTGACACGAGATCCGACGAAGATTTAGCATTAATCAACTTTCGTCGTTTTCACGAATTAATAAAGTCATTCTGAATCAGCAGCGCAAGCGAGCCTGAATTCTTCGTACTTATCACAAGGATGGAACTTTCCGAGATGCGATGGCACACTCACGTCGAGAATGCGCCTTCACGTCTAGTCGCGCATGATGCCCGTTTTGACACATTCCTCGAGAGATCTTAAAGACGAGGCGACGTGTCCTCAAGAATCTAGTCGTTATTCCTCGTAACTTTTGGCGTCGGGCTTTGAATGCGTTTGAATTTCAACCGGGGAAGTTTTCACATTGAATTACGCAGACCGGAATTTACTATTACTTTATGAAAACAGTAGAGAGCCGGCACGAACGTTTACAGTCAGTTACGTTTACGGTGGATATTATTAAGGAACAAATATAGTACGCATTTCAAGTCGGTTACTTAACACTCATACATTTGTTTAACTTTTATCATGAATTCTAATCTACCTCGGTAAGAATTACGTGACTTATTTAATATGAAGATTTAAATATGAATATAGACAGAATCAAATTTCTCGTTATATATGAAAATTATTTAATGAAATTAATATATACAGAACAGATCTTTTCGTAATTACAAACAAAGGACAAAATATATGTTTCGTTAACATAATAAATTTACGAGTAAAATTTATCACGTTTGAAAAATGACGTCTAATATATTTTTTATTTAAAACTATAGAAAAATTTCTGTTTAAAAATATATTTGAAATATTTTTATTCACTTTAAAGAACGAGATTTGGCACGAGAAAGTAAATTTATTTTGAAGTTTCTTTGATGAAATTGCGTCATCTACGAATCGGATGCAAATCAAACGCTAATGAAAATTCTGTTTGTTATTTTGCTGTAACGTAAGCCTCTTTCAAATTTTATTAGTGAAAATTCGTATTTGTTTGTGTGCAGCTACATTTACGAAAGCTTTTAAGTGTGATTAAAATTGGATCACTTTTAAGGATTAAATAATAAATTAGTTAATTTTATATTCTTTGTACTTTCATATTCCTTTTAGAAGCTCAGCCATCGCGTTTTACTCACAAATAATTGCTTCTTTCGTCGTAGAAATCTGATGTTTTCATTGCAAGAAAATATGATTCTTATTTAATTCACGAATGCAATGTTCATATTCATTTTCGTATCATTTTTAAAATTTTATAGTTCTCTTAATTTTCACATGCTTATCGTCATGTTATTCATAAATGTTGCTTGTACAAAAGCACTATTCTTACGCTTAATACGATCTTTTTAAATAAGGATACCAAATATAATAATTAAAAAATATAATTATACGAAATAATGCAATTAACGATCGCTATATTTAATATTATACATTTAAATTAATTTACCACACTCAAATAAAAAAAAGTAAAATAATCACTGCATTATTTATATTTCCTTGAATATTTGTCTTCTTTGCACTTTTCGAGAGAAATGCTTCGTATTTCGGGGTAAATCGAATTTAATTTGCGTGCACCGTTGCACTTGGAGAGTGCAAAAGAGCGTGCCTCTGACACTATTTTCTTGACCGGTTTGCGAACCATTACGGACGGATGCACGCGATCGGAAAACTGTTCCAATGCTTCAAGATACAACGTGAGTTTCCTTCTCATTTCTTTGCTGCGAAAATTGCTTTTTACCGAGGTAAATATGTAACCCAATTCGCTGTATGGATATTTCAACGAGCATCGCAATTATTTTTGTATTCAAGTTATACAATCGTTATTTTTACGGACTACTATATTTCCAGCTGCCATCAATCTGTTAATAAAAATGAAGAAAATGTCTTGTCGTGAATATGACATTTTCCAAGAACAAGACTTGAAAAAAATAAATATGTATATATTTCTACAGTAAAGTTGTGCAAATGTAATATTAATAGCGCAACTTTGATATAAAATAAAAAATTAATTTTTAATTTTTTAATTAATTTTTTATAATTAATTTTTTATAATTAATAAGAAATTAATTGTACAAAAATAATATAATTAAATTATGAGAATGATTTACAGTAGAACAATGTATGCTTAACATAATCAATATAATTAACAAAGGATTCGTGAGAAAAACCGTAATTTACAATTCATAAATATAATTTTTAAATTAATACTTAGAAATTCCTTTGATATAAAAGCCACTTGAATATAAAATGTAAAAACATAAAGCACACAGAGCTAGTTTTCTCGAAATTAGTATTTTTCCTTTTCCTAATTTCTTTTAATAATCATGATCAAAAGAATAAATATTCTTATGCATCGGGATTATATAGAATAAAGCATTGATATTCTGAAACAACATATCCTTTCTTCCGCTTGCAGAATTATTTTGTTCCGGTCTTGAAATATTATATAATCCTCTATTAATTATTACTCTATAAAATATTGATGTATATTTATACAAGGCATTTTCTAATTACATTAAAATTAAAAAAGTGCGTTTATTGTGCGTTTCTTTAAACACAAAAGTATTTTTTTTTTTTTAATATTAAATATATTATATTGTCATCTTAATGAGTATATAGTACCTTATCCAAAACGAAATTCCATGATAGGGAATAAATGAATTGATTATAAAGTTAATTAACCGTCATGGAAACGGTCATACGATATTCATAAGGACGGATATAAAGGACGGCGCATAATACGGATTTATCCGTGCTCTCGTCAATTTCCTGTGAGATCTTTTTCTCACAGAGAAATATTCTACTGCGCCGGTCTTATTACATAGCTCCTCTTCGCGATAAGTTTCTCCTTTGTCGTAACTTATACCACCATTGGCAATCTATCAGATTCTACGAAGTGCTACGCAAATAAGGGTGCTGCCCGAGACAGTAACATGGCAAGCTAATTTACTCGGCTTAAATAATCTTGATAAGCGATGCTACGAGACATGATCGGCTCTTCGAACTTAAAAGATGTACAAAGTGTCTTTAAAAATTTGTAAAATGACAATAAGACGATGATCTTCGTCGGACCGAGAGGAGAGACTTCGTTTAGCCTCTGATCAGCTCTCAATTGCGAATATTTAACGTCGAACTATCCAAAGTTTTGACAGATGATAAAAAAATATTTTTACAGAGTTTGACGTCAAATATGAAGATTTAGAGAATAATAAGAAAAGATATATAATTAAATTTTTCTAAGGCAAATTTTAAAATCAGGGTAAAGAATATCTTTTTATTAGAATTATATATAAAGTTTTGATAATAATGCAAATAATTCAAAATATATAACTGCCATAAATTTTCGATCAAACTGGGAATAATTGTTATGAAATTGAATAGAGAAATATAATAGTTAGACTTATGGGATTTCAAAGGGAAAGAGGGAGAAGGGAATAATTAGCATAGAAATTTATGCAAATAGGTAGCAAATGCAAATCTAATGTTAACGTTAGAGATGAAAATCGATAGAAACAAGCGGCGCAACAACTTCTCTCCAACATTATTAGCATATTTAAACAATATTAAAGATTATTAAAAAGTTATTACGTAATAAAAGTAAAGTACGTCGACTATCAATATGGAATACATCTTAAACAATGAAATTACTACATAGTATAACAAAGCAAAAAGCTATTAATTATGCGGTTATGCTGCAATATAATTTTTTTCATAAATTTATGAATAATTGTGATATTTAATTATCTATATTTATATATTTGTTTTCAAATATATAAAATATTACCAAAAAAGTTACCAAAAAAAATAAAAAATAAAAAATTACGAGAAAATCGGCAACTTAAATACAAAAAATTTCACAGTCTTTCTTTCAACGTTTAAATCGGACATTATTGGATCTGGACTGGAATTTATTTAATTTGTAATTGATATTCGCACAAGTTTGGAATTCTCATCTTCTCATTACATCCCATTTCACACGAGTAATTTCGATCTCAAGTCAAAATGCAAAGCAAAAAGTATAATTTCACGAAAGGAACGACTAATCTCTTGGTTAATCGTAATTCTAATTCCGCGAAATTTACTGCAATGATGGAGATATTCAAAGCGATATATCGAATGCTAAATGTTGAATGCAAGTGCATTGCAAATATTGTTGAACCGCTGCAATCAGTAGATTTAACAGGATTCTCCGTTACAGTTTACGCGTTTAGCACACAATGGTATCCCACGAAATCATTATGGCTAATGTAACAGTTTCTTCTTGAAAAATATTATTATTCTTTAATTTATTAAAATCTGAAATAAAAAATATTTCTAATAATTGCTTTATAAAGAAAGTTTATTACTTTCAAAGATTATTAGCGTAAACTTTATTAAACTTTAATATCTTTTTACTAACATCTGTTTAGTTACATTATATTCTTTTGTTTTTTATTTTATTTTTTTTTTTTCGTTATATCTTCTTATTTCTTTTTCGTTATATCGTCTACGAAATAAAAACAGATTTTCTCCACATATTTTCTGCATTTTATTTAATTCTTTTTTATTTTATTAAGAAGGCTGACTTTGCATCAAGAGGATTTTTACCACACAATTGTGAATGTCGACAGTACTGGTCACCACTCTCGGCGGTTGTTTCGCCTTTTTAACCTTTCGCTTTATGTTCCTCTTGGTCCTCTAGTTAGAAGTCACGTTCGCTCGTCATCGTTCTCTTCACTCGCGACGGTCGTACTCAGTCGCCTTTGTGTTTCGCTCTCATTGTCCCCGCACTCGTTTAATTTGCTGTCCGGCAGGGTTGCAATTATCGTTTACGACAGAGGCAGACTTTAATTTATGACCGGAAATGACGCGACTTTCTTCTCGCGCAAGATTGTCTTGAAATACAAAAAAAAGAAGAAAACAAAATAACCAGCGTTTACATTAGAGATATTAAGGTAAAATACAAGAATTAAGAAAATTAAAGAAGAAAAAGAATTAATAATTTTAATGTTATAAAATAACAACTGTAATAATTAATAAAAATGTAATTAATAGTTAATATATTTAATTAATTTATTCAAATTAATAGTTATATAAATGACGATTTAAGTCTCGTTGAAATAATTACTGTTCATATTAATTTTTAATTTGTGCCTTTTGAATTAAACTTGAAATCTCGATATTGAAAAAAACATCATATAAGCTATATATATATATATATATATATATATATATATATATGCAATACAAATATTATACAAAAATATATAAATTTTATAATCTTAATAATTTTATAAGTTTTAAAATCGCAAAGAATATTATTAATAATGTAATATTGTGTATCATTGTATATATTACTTTGTAATATTACTAATGGAAATTACAAAAAGAGAGAGAGAGAGAGAGAAAATAAGGTCCAAATATTATGGAATTAATACAATTACAATAAATATAATTTTCTTCATGATATTTGTTTCCTGATTGCTTTTTATAATTACTATCTTATTTTATATTAAAATTACATACTTTCCTTTATATATCATCTCTTGCATTGATATAATGTGACAATAAAAATATAATTGTGAGCGAAATGTGTTCTTGTATCTGCAACATAACGAAATATTACATGATGCAATAATTAGCTACGTCGTTCATATGAGAACATGGTAATTGATTTTTGATCATACTTTTATTATCATATGAAATTAATAATTAATAACGCATTTGTGTCATAGCATCATAAATATATAATCATCAATGCAATTATATATTTATGACTTTTCTAATAGAACAGGGTAATGAACATTACTATGACATCAATAATGTACGCAATAATTCTCATTCAAAATAATATTTTAATATTCTACTTTGATTATTATAATGCTAAAAAATATGGTTACGTACTACAATAATAATGTGTTTTTTAAATTTTCTTATAATTTTAATATTAATATAATAATTATTATTATTATTATATGTTATTATATATATTATTATATATATTATTATTATTATTATATAATATAATTATTAATTATAATTTTAATATTATTTTATTAATTATAAGATCGAAAGGCAATTTAATTAAATTCGATCATACTTTTTGTTGAATGTTTTGTTGAATATTAATTTTCATTTATAATACGACGTAGTTTACTTCATTAAAAATTAAATTAAAATTAAATATTTTAAAATCGATTGAAAAGAATAAAATATTTATATAAGTTGAAATAATTTATTAAATTTAATTCTTGAAGCAATATCGATTTATATTATTAAATTATTAATGTTTCTTCTTAAATATTTTATTATTTATTGCCCGTTTGAAAACGGGGCGAAAGAGAAACGATTATTAAGTCTAAAAACTATTGTTTTCGTAACTAAAGCCAACGTTCCGCTTAACGATAACATTTTTCGCTATGTTTATATCGAATGAATTTATGTCGTATCAAATGCACGAGAAAAATTATCCACTGATATCCACTTCCTATTTCATATTATTTTGTATTGATTATTTATCTCTCCTCTCTTTTTGTACAGTCGATTTTTCGGCGCTGCTTCATCGAACTGTGTTATTAAATTTCGTGCACGTGTTTTCACATGATTACGCGATTTCATCTTGTTAGAGAATTCGCTCAATTTCTATTTATAACAATGTATCGTTTAATTTTAATTCACAAAGGCAAAGTTAATTTAAATATGAGCGTCAATAAGATTAAATTACGGTCATAGGAAATAGTACACGATTTTTAGTTTAATAAGATCGTAGGAAAATATAGTTGATTTATTTTATACGAGATAAAGTATATCTCTCTATTATTGTAATTAGTATAATAGTAATTACAATAAGTAATTAATATAATAGTAAACATATTAGTAATTAATATAATAATAGTAAACATATCCGTTTATTTCGTTTATTGGTAATCGTTTATTGGTCTTATTGGTCTAATTGTAAATAATAATCCTCAAATAATGAAATTGATGTGACATAATTATCATTTCGCAAAATATTTGCATATCATGATTCCTAGATTTATCAGTTCATGTGAATTATTTATAAATTCATTTTATAAGTTCTAAAAAGATTTTTAGCATTAAGCTTAGCATAAACACTTTTCTCATTCAAAATTTTCATTGACTAAAACTTATTTTGAAAATACTATTTTAATTCTATCACTTTAAACTAAAATTTTTTAGATCTGATTTTGTTTCTTAATTATAATAAGCAATAAAAAATATAATTGTCACGAGCATGAAGTCATATTATTCATATTATTCTTTTACATATTTTTTATACGTGCGTGAAGAAATAATAGTAATTATTCATATGCATTATAATTCATTTCTGTTCATCTATTTTTGTGAGTTACTTTTTATCTCATATCTTTCTTCTTGTATTTTCAACGAATTTTTCTAAAATAATTTTTTACAAACATTAAAGTGTTCGGAAAAATCATGTTATATTGATAAAAATTTTCATAAATATATGGATGATATTCTTTATTATATTGTGATCTTTTTAATTATTATGAGACTAAATTATTTTACATTAATAATATATTATTATGTAATAGTACTATTAAATAATTTCTTTATTACAATTTTTTAATGGTACAATGTGACACATTCCTAAAATGAGCATTTCTCATTTCCAAATGATTTATGTTACAGGAATTGTATATATATATATATATATATATATATATATATATATATATATATATATATATATACAATACAATTGTATTATATTATATTATATTATATTATATATAAATATTAGAATTATAGAATGAGTTTTATATATATATATATATATATATATATATATATATATATTAAATGTATTTAAAAATCTCGAGATCAAATAAATTTTTCGCCAGACATTTATTGTATCAACCTAAAGATTGTCAAAAAGATTTTTTATTTTTTATTTATTATTGTGTGTACTTATTTCATCAAAGATCTTTAATGTTGAATTGGTGCGAACTTGTACATCTATCGACAATGACAATTTAACAATGTAAATAGCGATCGGTCGAAAACAATTGATCAACCTATGGTTCACTAAACTCGAAAGTGCGATATTTCGTTCAAACTAAGCGAGACTCCTGGTTATTTACTCTGGTACGCCTCGTAATTTATGAACTTCTCGATTGCTGAACGAAACGAAAGACCGCGGCATGTTGGCTAGCTATTTATCACCCGAGCGCCCATACAGTTTTGTATTTCCGTTTATATTTCACACGGTAAGCTCTTGTTTCGATTCCCGGCGGCCATTCATGATTCACGAAATAAATGAAGCCAAAGTTGAATCCCTAAATAAAGCGGAAGTTCCCTAAAATGATTGCAAACGCGAGAGTTTTGAAGAGGAATCACACATTGTGTCGTCATACATTTTGCAGGAGCGTCGTCGTCAGCAATTGCTTTTGCTGGCAAAATTATCCAGCACAGTCGGATTCTAATTCAAGCTATTACTTAATATTTTAGTTAAATACAGAAAAAAAGATCTTGCAAATAAAATATGTGAAAAATTTGCATATTTTAGGTATGCGTTCAAAATGCGTCGTAATTCTCTATGCAAAAAGGTAAAAGTTATGCAATAAATTTTTAATTTTAATTCAATGATAATATGAAAAAAATTTATTTTTATAAAAAAAATAAGAAAACATTAATTGTATAAAGATTACATAACTTTGTAAAAGACTGAAATGTTAACTATTTGTATAAATTTCTTTTAAAATATAATTTTAAAATATAATTATGTTTATATATAGGTTTGAGAATTCAAGAAATCAGACAAGTACGGCATAAGTTCATTGTGTAGTTAATTAAGATTCGTTAAGGCAAAGTGCAAAAGAGAAAATAAAAAAATAAAAAATAATCACGTTAAAAGAATTTTTTATGAATATTCAGTGCATTTCTTACGGCGAAGTCGCATTTTAACACGAGGTATTAAAATATAAGCTGAAGTAAATATAGAGATTGAAATGATATTTTTCGAGATTTCTTTTATAACAATAATTGACTTATATCTCCAAAACTTTCTCAAATCAAACATTAAATACAAATTACAACTAAAAAAGCAAATGATTAAAAATGATATATTCTTATACAAAATGAAATAACACAATATACTAGTATAAAATGCAAATATGTCATTGTCCAATATTTATCATTACAAAATACTGTGTAAAATAATGTCAAATCAAAATAATGATAATTCATAATAAATAATTTATGTTAAACTTATGTACTGTGATTATCAATCAAATAAATAAATATAAAATATTAATATTATTAATACGTATCTCTTTTATTTATATTTCATAATTATTAAAAACTTCAGCTTTTAAACTTTAGTGCTTTATAATCCACAAAATCATATCAATCAGGTGAAGATTACTATATCAAATTTTAACATAATAACAACTTGCAATTTTGTATGCATATATGCATCCATAATATGCATATATATCGTTTAAAGTCGATGATGCCATTCTCGTCCGATCGTAATTAATTATATATTAAAGTAAAATCAACATGCGATTAATCGCACGAATAAACCCTAGCGAGAACGCTGACATTATCATAATTTTATACTCAATTTTGATAATGTGTTTGAAACTCAATAACTTAATCGCTGACCTATTTTAATTAAAAAAAAATTGTTAAATGTAATTGGCACTACATGCAAAAAGTCACTCTCTTTAATTTAATAATCACAATTAGTAACTGTTCCGAGTTCTACGAGCGCGTAACCTATTCTTTTTTCTTCTTATTTTTATTGAGAAGACACTTTCGCATGGCAAATTATAAAATCAGTCGATCAGTAATTGAAAAAATTATGAGCAAATCGAATTATTTGAAATGTATATTCATGAAATTACGAAATATATCTCGACAATTTTTATATTTAAAATATATATTCTTCCTCTTCTCCACTTAAATAAAAAAATTAAAGAACGTGTATAGAAATGTCTATTTCTGAAAATGTATAAAATAAGTAATAAATAATGCGTAATAAATAATGTAATTATAGTTTTTATATTAAAGATGAAATAATGCAATATTTCACCAATTTTTAATTTTATTAACTTAATCAATGAAATAGTCTTGCACGAAAGGAGGGATTAATGTCTATTTTCAAAATAGTTAAATAACTTAATACAAAATTTGAAAAATATAATATTAATACACAGTATAATAATTTTTATAATTATTTTCATAATAATTTTCAAAATAATTTTATGTTAAATCTTCTTCTTGAAACACAGATTTTTTTCGTACTTTTATCTTCTTTAAAAAAAAAAATAATGGCTAAATAAAAAGAAAAGATTGTGATAAAACACCTATTTAAAATGTATAAGCTGACGTCTTAGCTTTTCTTTAGAGATCACATTTTTGCTCATAAGTACTTTTTATATAGAAATTCCGAAGTCATCGCTGAAGCACTGTATTTTTGCCATGAGCGTGAGTGGAATTCTGGAGAGGATAGTACATTCGATATATACGATAGTATTTAGAGTATGCGCTTTCAGTTATAGTGGGTGGTTTGTTCGATAGGTGATGACCTCAGCATTGAAGAAATAGTTGCGGTAGGTCATAGGAGAGGAATGAGCAGTTGGATATGCGATAGAAGATATATCTTTTAGGCACGAATAGAATAATGGTCAAATAATTTCATTTCGGTGTCAGATGAGTTTACCCTTACCATCTCTTATCATCCATAAAAGACATTCATTCGTTACGATGAAAATGTATGTTATTATATTTATCAGAAAATTAATTAATCTACTTGAAATACAATAATAATGGTCGTGAGGCTCGGAAGATGTAAAATCGACGTGTATAATAAACTGGATTGTACGAGCCAAGCTAGGTGTCGGTCGCTGTTTATATATTGAAATAACTAATAATATAAATCTACTAATCTAAATCTACTAATCTATTTGGTTTTATGAGATCTATGAATGTATGTATAAATTAATCAGAATTCGCGTAGAGATGTAAGATAAATATTATATAACTTCTTCGGACGAATTGGAAACATTCTCGCGTGGTCTCACCGAAATAAGAAGCGCAATGCATTTTACTTCTCTTGGCTCCTGTACACATTGTTTGTCAACAAAAAGATTGTAATATAGAAAAATGGAGCATTTTATATATCGTGCATATGTATCATCAAGAATATGTATCGGGAAAATGTAATAAGAAAAGTAGAGAAGCGCTTGACGATACTACGGTGATGACATCATAAAGTTTGATGAAATCTCAAGTTTGTCTCAAGTTGGATAGAAACGTAGGATGATATTACAGGCTAACATGTACGCATCTTTCCAATAATCTCATCGCGGCTACATGCTTTTTATATTTCGATATTCATTAAGTCCTTACTGCTTAACTTTCAAATTATATATAATATTATAAAGTTTCATGACCGTATCTTTTAAATATTCATTTAAATATTTATTTCTATTCTTTTGTAGATCATTATAACTTTGAAGTTATATCGACATTACATTAAAATTTATTTTTAAATTTTTATTTTTAAGAATACATATTTTATTTATTTCATTTAACTGATTTTATTTACATCCATAAAATATTTTTTAAACTGATGGAAAAACAATTTGATAATAAAAATAAAGATTACATAAAAATCAATATATGAAAAATTTTGTATGAGAATGGCTTGAATAGAGAAAATTCGCTTATTGTTATAAATTTTATAGCATTCAAAATGGAATCGATGTGAAATTGTAAAATCATCAAATTGTTAAATGTTTTAAGGTTTTATCGTAGAGTTTTACTGTACAATCGTGTCTTTTTCCTTTTTTTTTATCATGAGATAATATGACGCACAGTTCATTTCTATTTTCACAGTAGTTTTCTTTTATACGCGATGATTTTTTTTTTATTCTTTGCACAAGAATAAATGACGAGAGTAAAAATGAAAAAGCTAAAGAAACTCTTTTATTTCCAATTTTAAAGCGCTGTCGCACTTGTCAATATTAAATGAAATTGAAGCTTGAAGAATTAAAGTAAATTTAACTTAATAAACTCTGAGTATGATTGTGGAGATTCTACTATGGAGATGAGAAACTTAATTAAGAAACCTTGTATTATGTGGAATACTTCAATACGTTTTCTTCATCAGCAAATACTTTTATTTCGATTTTTTATCTTAAAGTTTTTATTAAAGTTTTCATAATTTTGTATCTTTACTTTATAAAACATTGTTTACTTTTATCGCAAAAATTATTTTACTAGTTAGAGACAGTTATCGATGAATTTTTCAACTGTCTTCATAATCTGATTATGCCAATACTCATCAAGTATTTCCTAATTATTGTGATTTTGATTTATTCAGCAGCCATTTATTTGACTCACGAGGATCGCTTAACAATTAAAACTCTCTCTATTTTACAAACTTTATTAATAAATCTTTATATTCACTCTTATCCTATTTATTTTGTTATATCATTTAAAGATATAATTTAAGCGAAAATCAGTTTTACATATTTCTTTTTCATAATTTCCTCTAAGAAAAGAATCAAGAATCAGAGAAAGCCTACGAATGAATTGCGAAACTTTTTAAAATTGTGCGAAATTAAGAATACGTGCAGGAACAAAGGTATACTCTATTTTATATATATATATATATATATCTGACAAGAGATCGTCGAGATTTGTACATGACGCGGATGATCCTCGCAAAAAAGGGACGATTCTCGTCGAGGAGAGCTTTATCTCGATGACGCTGGCGCTCGCAGGCATCCGAAATTTCTGACACCGGTCCGGAAATGGTGATGTATTGACGTTTACGCCGTCGCGGATTACGGCGCCTTTACTTTCCGCCCAGCGGAAAGTCGACGTGATTGACGGTGCGACTCGTAGCAATGGCCTCCCTACTTCCCGATGCGGTCGCGCACGTGCCGGGACTTTTATGACGCCGTTCTTTCGCCGCGCTTTCGAGCTCGCCACGAGGCGCCGCCGCCGCGACGGCAACGCGTTATTACGGTCTTACAGAAGCGTGTTAACCTTCATAACGATTCAATTTCGGCGGGTTAACAGCATCGGGTCACGCTTCGCCGACCAATAAGACTATTACACCGGTGCGGTGACGACCGGCCGCATTTGTTAGCGCGCGGAGTATACCGCGTGTGAAATAACGCGGATTAGAACTGGGCACAGATGATTTTTTTATGTCGGAGGACTTTATTCCGCACGTGGGCGGCATTGCGAGTCTAATACCTCTCTGAGAAAAGAAGTCCGCTGATAGCGATTTTTTTATTGACGTGTTGATACGTTTTACACTGAAAAGATTTTAAACCAGCTTTGGAGATAGAAAAATCTCGTAATTTTAATTGTACGTTCACAGTGGACTTATCGACGTAACGAAAATTTAACACTTGAATTTTTTGGGTGTGTCTAGGGTTGTTTGTTTATTTCTGTTCAGAAAAATAATTTTGTCATGCCTTTGTATTTGTATATTAATAATATAATATACGTGAAACTTAATTAATTTTGTTATTTTTTTTTTAATTTGAAAAATTAGATTTTATTCAGATTATATTGTACTGTACGTTGTAATACTAGCGCTAGAAATTTCGTTGGCAATTTAGACTTAAATATAGCTAACAAACCTATCAACTTATATCTGTAATAAAATATCTACGTCTCGAAACAGCTTGGGGTAAAGCTCTATCTCAGTTTCACGTTTTTAAAATTCTTACCAGTGAATACTCTGAAGAAACATTGCAACGACGTTCCATGTCTTCTTAGAGAGAAAGAGAGAGAATTAATAATGATATGATATTAAGAAAAAAATTCACATAGAACACGCGCACGATGAAAACTGACAAATTTCGTCGCAACTAAATTACGAGAAGGGACAATTCTCATTTCTCGACTTTGTCCGAGGTTCTGAATAGAGCCGCAATATCGCAATTGGAAAATTAGGATTCCACGAACGGAACCGGATTAAAGAGACCGTATCACGAGCGATGAGTCGATCGGAAGTTCGTCTACGACAACCCTGCCATATTGCCTCGGCAATGGCTTCGCCATGTCTTCGCTAAGTTAACTATTGTATTGAATCGCCCACGGCGCCTCTTGGCCGAATATTTGTAACGAAGTCCACGGACTCAAAGCATCATGCCAGCAAAGTTCATCAAGAAGTTACAAACTTACGTAGTAAGTGGGAACAAATAAATTGTTGTGCCCATCGATCCCGGCCGCGGACAAAAGTGGTTACGAAGTTACTTGAACTTTTTTTTTTCAGGGTTACGAAATAGGGAGGGATTTTGTATAGAGCGAGGCAGCTGTTTTGCGAGGCAGCGAATCTCCGATTTTCTATAAAATGGGAAATAATTAAAGTCTGACGCGCACCAGCTTTATGGATTTCTGTCCGCGTGCTATAAATCCAACTCCGACATTTCTTACGGCGGAGCCGGAATAAGGAAAATATAATGCAACCAGTTTGTGTGGTAATATCCATTATTGTAATGAGAATACACTGCGAAAGTGTGCGCATGTTGTAACGATCCGGCAGCATCCTCCTTTGCAGCTTACATCCCTCTCGGACTATAAGATAATAAAAGCACACTCGATGTCCCGGTTATTATTATAATATAGATTCATAAATCTTGCCTGTTAATTGATTTTTTTTCAACGATGAAAGACTTAATGTAACCTCGTTCCGCGCTATTGTGATAATTTATTTAATTAAAGGGCAACAAGCCCTTTTATATTTGCAATAAAGATATTTCAACAAAAGATCATTATCTTTATACAGCTTTGATATGCATTATATCTTATTCTTTAAATAACTTATGACGCAGTTGTTTCAAAAGAAATTTACGTAATGAGATCGCGTTCGTTCTACTCGCGAATATCTCCACATTACATAATTTTGAAGAATTCTTTTTATTGGCTTGTAAAGTTGTATACTGGGATTTTATGAGTTCTTGTATACAAATGGCTACTTCAGTTGGATAAAATCGTCCTCGGCGCTTTTTAGAATTGCGATTCGTCACGTTGGGACTTCCGCTTAGGACAACAAGAGAGTACTTACGTAGCAAGGAATTGAGGTCAAAGAATGCGAAATGTGGTTCGAATATTTTTCATTGAAAATGGTTAAAATAAAAAAAATTTTAAACATGCATTTTCTTACATTCTAATTTGTGCAATACTATTATTTTAATTATTGTTAATTAATATATTTGTAAATGTATGGATAACATATAATTAAAGAACCTTTTATATATTTTATACATTTTTATTTATTATTTTCTGAAAAGATACAACAATGATTTAAAGTGAATTATATCTTCTATTTTTTACTTTCGAGAATTAGGACAAATTGAGTCTAGTGGTAAGGTAAGTATACTCTCGGAATATTATTAACATCTAGGAGAGAAATATATATATTCTTCTACCGACTACCTTAATTTATGTTTCTTAAAGTTGGAAAAGTTCCGCTGCGATCTATATTTTTCTCGTTGCATTCAGCTTTAGGTTTTTAGATTAAAGTGACGTGAATACATTTCCAAAAAGCCGAAAAGGCTTTTCAAAAAAAGTAAGAAAGATCTACGATTTGTAAATGATCTTAAGCATCAAATTGCGTCATAAAATCTGGCTTGTAAATCGCTGATATCTTTAAGGCCTTTATGATTTTTTTATACGAAAAAGAAAATATAAACTTTTCACATAAAATATTCTTTTATTGCACATTTAAAAAGAAATCTTCATTAAATTTAATTACCCTTTTTAATGCGAGAGAATTGCATTGCAGAATTGTAACAAGTAGATTCAATAAACATGTCACAAATATTTTAGATTAAAAACATACCTTAATTTAAAGTTGTTTTTATTCTTTAATTAATCTCTGACTTTTTATAAAAATTATATAAAATTTATAAAAATTTCATAAAATTGTTCAATTAAGCTAGTTCAAAATATATAATAATCGCAAATCTGTGTAAGTCTGTGTACTTATAAATAAATGAATTTATTAGAATATATTGTTAAGAGAATTTCATCTTGAGTGTGACTAATATCCCGCTTACACATATCCTATTCGGGATATAAATTTTGCGTATCAAACGTACTCGCATACGTATCTATACATCATCGCGAAACGCAATCTGATCTACGCCAACACGAAGAGAATTAAATTGCTAGAGACAGCTAAAGCAACGGCGAGATGCGCGTATCCGGAACGGTGTGGGTAACGACTTAATACAATAAATCCGATTTGATAAGCCAGCAAAGAGAGAAATCTCTACTGAGAGGAAGAGATGGGTATTCCTCGTTCGGCATGGCTCCGATTTCCCGATAATTATTTCTCATTACCGCAAAGAACGATTGCGGTAATCCGAGTCCATGTCAAGTAGATACGCAAGGGAGGCAAGGGATGGAAATGAGATGAGGACGGAAGAGTGATTCGATGTAGGTGATAAAAAGGAGGATGAGATAGCTAGCTGTCGCGATTTAAATCGTCAAGGAAAAATATTTTAATATTTTATTAATGGTAGTCGGATTAACAAAAAGATCTACGATCTGAATTTTACCATTATTCCTAAAAAAAAAAAAAAAGAAGGAATATGATTAACATGACTACAGCGAAATATGAGAATTAGATGAGTCAAAAAATTGTTGAATTTTAAAGACATTTGCGTTCTTTGTAAGAACAAGTTGAAAAAATAGGAGTGCAAATGTAATTGCTAAAGAAACATTTTCCAAAAAGATAAATGTCAAATGTATAATCCGTCAAATGGGATACTCGTTATTGTTATATGTTTGGTTCATATTATTACAAAATATTGTATTTTGTTCGCTACAGTAACATGTGATATTGCCACCGGCAATAAGTTCCGATATTTATAATTGATACAGATGATCGTTATCGATTGCTTTTCATATAGTTGCGATTATTGCCAATAAACTGTCCGTCCCGTTATTGGACACGCAGCAGTAAAGGAAAAGTCTTGACGTGTTTGAGGAAAATTCACTGTCGCAAAGATGTTTGCGAAACTTATTTTGATAAATAACTACGGTGACCATATTTTCTGCGAAATAAAATGTGGACAATACAGAAAATAAAGAACAAATCTGAAAATTTTAGAGATTTGTTCTTTCTATATGTTTTCAAGTTTGTGACTATCAGTGTGACTCTACGCATTACGAAATTTTTCTGCGTACCAAAATAAAATACGTGCAGTTTTCTAATAGTTTTAAATTGATTCGACTATACTGGAATAAATACCTTTTATTTAAATTTGAAATACGTTCGAGATAATAAAAAATGAAAACGGATCTAATCCGAATAACTTAAAAAAATTAAGAAGAATAAGAAAAATTAAGACACAAACTATATTTATATATTTTTTTTATTTTATGTATTTTACTTTAAAAACTTACTCATTAGACATTGAAACTTTAATTAAAAAAGATTTATTTTCCGTAAAATAAAGGATTAAATAAAATAAAGAACAAATAAAAGATAAAATTGAGTTTTGAAAAAATAAATAAATCTAAAGAACAGCTACCTGAAATAAAGGACTGTCCTTTAGAATAAACATACGAATCGTATGGACATAACAAGAACATATGATTCGCGTCTTTTCCTGCCGGATCGAATTTCCATGAGAATACCATGAGAATGATAAAAGCGGCAGCGGCTACGTCGCAGTGCGCTGCTATCAAAATAAACATCAAGGCCGACCGTACACAGAGAGATAGAGAGAAAGAGAGAGAGAGAGATACTTCCACCAGAGATACTTCGTATTTTAAAATAACCGAATGTACATTTTCTAACGAAATATCCACAGACCGAAATACTGTTTTGCTTTGTTTCGATGGAGGCACGTTACAACGTAAGCGCGCGAGGTCGCCGCGTTGTCATTCGAATGGTAAATCGTGGCGTAAATCGTTTCGTGTTTCATCACATTGTGCATCGAGATGCGTTGCATCAATGTATAGGGGATATACGTCGAATCCGATTATTTCCTACAATTACTGTCTATTAATTCGCGCGAGTAATTAAATCCCGATGATTAATCCCGGCTATTTATCGAGGCAACTATCTCACGTGACTTACTCCTTTTAGAAATCAAAATGAAAATTGTAAATTATTGTTTTATGGTAATATTAATTTATGATTATGATAAAGATTTTTTTTTAATATACCTTAATATGTCTCCTTTTAATACATCTCCCTAAATTTTTCATATATACCTTTTAATATACTTTTTGAATTTTAGTAATTTAAACGTAATTTGCTCATTAGTTTTGAATTTGAATATTCAACTTTGATTGGATATTTTTACATAATTACGTCTTGATTATATTTATTAATTTGATTTTATTAATTGGATCATAATGCACGGGTAACTTAAGAATTTTGTAATTAATGTATTTTTGCAAACTCTATGCAAAAAAGATTCTAAAAAGTGGATCCAGGAAGGCATGAGGTGGAATAACTACACAAAATGTAAGTAATTTATTATATTTTATTTTATTAAGAGATTTCGTAAAGAAATTTTAATGACATATTTTAATTTATTTATTTAGCAGATGAAACGCTAATAATTGTTAATTATATTTATTCTTATAAATATTTTATTTTTATTTTTATATTTTATTTTTCATAATCACTCTTATTTATGAATAACTTTTATATTATATATGAAACAATAAAAATAATGCAAATGTTAATAAGAAAAATTATTTATAATTTTGTTAAAAAAATTCATTTTTTTAAATTTTATTATGTTGCATAGCATTTTTGTTTCCTAATCATCTGCTTTGTAAAGTAACTTTGTGAAGTAGAATCATAACGTAACAATTTTATATTTAAATGATAATATGAAGGCTACTGAAAGCAACAAAAAGAGCGAGCATTCATTATATTTTACAGAAACCAATTATGCTTCTATTTTATAACGAGGATAATTATGAAATGAGAAATCGGTCTACGTAGAAACAAAATTGGAAAAGTTGTTCGTTTACTGAAGGGAGAATTTTACGAATTGAAATAATCATCATAATTTATGGCACACTGACGAGATCGATCCATTAATTCAATTTCGCATGCATTACTAGTAACATATGGCCAGGTACGAGCAAATGTACGGGATTATCCGGTAAGAAAGTTTTTGACCTCACTTCCCGTAATTCAAAAAACGAAACGACTAGGGTCGTGATAATAGGGGTAATTTGAAAGAGAATGAGAGAGAGAGAGAGAGAGAGAGAGAGAGAGAGAGAGAGATGCTCATATAAATTTTCCCTCACTTAAGCTTCAGATTAAGTTTCTCATTCGCTGGAAGAACTCGTGCGTTAAGCGACGCTTGGCAAACTGGTATCGACAGTTTTTCATGGCAAAGTTTTCCGCACCCTTTATATGCACGCTAGCCCAATTTATCGGTTTTCCCTATATATATACAACATTTTGTTTGTACGCAAACATATAAAATTTTACTCCAACTCTATCCAATTTCGAATATACAAAACGTTACGCTTAACGTTACGTTAAATTTGCAAAGCTTAGAAAACAAATTGATTCCAGATATTTTAAATTAGGTAATTTAAACTTTTAATACTTTTGAAAACATAATATAATCTTGAATATTTTTCTTCGTAAGTAATATATACTATAAAACAACCGAGTTGCAAAATGTAAAGTGAACATTATTTTTCGTTGCTCGTTTATATCTTTTTCCGCGAGAATAAATGGCTTGTCTTAGTTGAAATTCAGCGTCGCTTCTTCTACATGGATTTGAGAATAATGATAAAAATATAAATGCAAATCCTTCCAGCTTGTTATATTTCTATCTTTCTCGTGCTTTCACTCGATATTTCTATGCATGGCCACAAAGGATTACGTCGGATTATGAAAGAAGTGAATCGAAAATCGGAAGATAGTTTTAGAAGTTGCTGCAAGACATAACTCTAAAACTTTAAGCATTGAATATTGCATAAAAATAATTTATATAAGATTTAAATTATAAAATAATTTATAAAATCTTATTTATAAAAATTATTTAAGAATAATCATAAGTCATAATAATGATAAATGTTTTCTCATGCGTGTAATAAGTCATTATTTAAAAAAAATAAAAAAATTTTTTTAAATCTGGAATAGTTATTTAAATTTCTATATTATAAAGCAATTATAAATAAAATATATGTTTTAACTACATGGAAGAAATGGTTTTGCTAGATGCGGATCTGAAAATAATTTTCTTGGATCGATAAAAATTATTATGTAAAATTATTATGTAAAACGCTTAAATATGATGATAATATTGCAAAAATCTTTTAGCAATTAATTTAAATGTTTTACATAAATATTTTAGTGCCCCAACAAAATTATTTTCTGTATCTGGCTAAATTTTTCAATCAATGAATAGATAGACTTTAGCAAAAATGTTCTTTCTGTAGTAAATTATTTTTTAGATCTAATATTATAAAATTTTTAATCTTGAGTGCATGTATTCTGTATTGAGAGAATATTAAGAATATTTCTCTGTTTCTCCGTATTTCATTCCTCAACCTTTTTATTTTAGTTTTCGAATGCAATCAATATGAATCTTGTGAGATTAATATGGCAAATGCGCACTGATTCTTTGTGTTAGTTTAAATATTGGGAGTAGTTTGTCGAAGAAGAAATACAGCTTACATGTTTATTTTAATTTCATATTTTTCGAACGCCAAGCTTACTGTCTCTTCTTCGCAGTAAAGCTCCTTGACGGTCATATTGTTGGACAAGTTAAGTCTTAGAACAACTTGCAACGATTTTTCTTTCAAACGTGCTATAATGTGCATTTGTAATTTAATGAAAAATTCATTTAAGACATATTGACATTTATATATGTATCGGAAATTTACTAATTAATCGGAAAAAAGAAATAAAAATTGGTAACAAAGTTGATTAATTTTTTACTTGTTAAAATTTATGAAGAGAACAAATATAATAAATTATTATTTGATATTAATGGTAAAGATATAATTACAATCCGAAGTTGGACGTAGAAGTAAAGAGAACGAAGAACTTCAATTTAAACTTTAAAGAAAAATGTTATCTCGACAGTATTAGTGTCAATTTTGACTTTAATATTAATATAAAAATGTCAACGCAGTTAAGAGAAAGCTTTTGCTTTATGCACATTGGTAATGAATAATATTTCATTGTTCCCTCTAATTTTACGAAAACGCGGATGGTTGCCTGTCAGAAGGAAACAAAGTGTGCATGCTCTTCTTAAAAAATTCAAATTTTGGAGAGAGATCGCGCGTGTACTTTTCATGCATAATGCAGCTACGTGGTCGCGAATTTTATGACCAAAGAAACTTGGGATGCTGGCAAGTACTTTATGGATCAGACGGCCATGTCAGCACTAAATATTCCATAGGACCAATATATTGACGCTTTCGGCGCGCAAGACCGTGTTATTTATGCTGAATAGAGACTGGCAAGTTTGCCTCGGACAAGCATCGCGTAATCTTTTGATCGATGACGCGAGAGCACAGATAAACTTAATAAGTAATTGTAAATTCGCGAGATAATATAATAATAATATAAATTCAGAGTTCGTACGTAACTTGTAGGAATTAATATCTTCATTCTCTAAATATATAATATACAAGACACGCGCACATACAAGAAAGGTGCATTTCTGATCACGGAAGCGAATAATATAGCACGCAGTTACAATCTCAGACCGAATAAAGCATTATCGTCGAGGTATGACAGTCGGAATAATGAATGGTTAGACTAACGAAAATTGCAAGCGACGGCCGATTGGAAGTTGTAAAAAGAATTTTCCCGGTGACTAGAAAGCGACTTGACGTTTAAATCTCCAGCGTATTGCTCGTGCAAGTTATTGGATGCATTTTATTAACCATAAGATAAAAAAATTTAAAGAATATAACGCACCCATTATGTTGAAGATGTATTCAGCGTGAATGTAGAAAATTAAAACTTAGAAAATTAAACATTTATATAAAATATATACATTTTCGTAGTATGAATTCGTAGTATGAATTTTCGTAGTATGAATTTTATAACAATTATATATTTGAAATTATATATAATATTTTCTTAAAAAAAAAAAATAAAATTTTGCTTTGATATCAATGTATTTGTATCAAATTATTATTCTAAGAGAAATGATTAGTTTTTTTTCCGAATAAAAATATGTTCAAATATTGTAAAACTATAATTTCAAAGTGTGTGGTAAAACGACCGTTTTGGCGAACGTTTACTAATGCATCTGTCTTGCTTATTTGGAACAAATAGCCAAAAGAGGGTAAACATCGATTGGCACGTTTCTTAAAGGGGTTTTCTTCTTGGGGGGGAAAAACGCTGCCTTTTTCTCCTCGGAAAATCGAGATGTATCGCGATCTCACGTGCGCGTTCGCTAGAACAAGTGATTACTAACTGTGACAAATGAGTTTTTTCCTGAGTAACATATTAATTTCTAGACTGAAATAACAAACGAGTGTGAAACGAATGTGAAATAATCGATGAATCCATTCAACTTATATAACTTATACGATATGAAAGTACAGCTCAAGATTAATTTATAATCGAAGGCCTCATTATTTATGCCTCATTCATTTATTGAGTCAGATTCACAGATTTGATAACACACTAGATATACTTTAGTGAAATATCATAATATGCGAAATATAAGATTTGAAATTAGGATCGTTTAATGTGCACAATGCATAAATTTTAACTTATAACCGCAAGTTCTGATACTCGATTTAGTTAAGTTTGACTGCTTTGATAGAACTGTGTGCGCTTTAACTGGAACGTCGTTGTTGATCTTACAACTCTATATATCGATTTCCGTTTGAGTTTTGTTTGATATTAGATTGAAGTCTCGTTAGACACGTAACACAGCGAGGTAAACTAAACGCGACGTGACGATAAGCGGGAAAACGTCATCATCAGCAGTCACGGATGAAGGAAAATCGCTCGGATTATATTTTCTCGTGCGCGTCTCTTTCCTCTCATGGCTCTTTTCTCTGTTCGTTTTCTCCGGAAATTAACGTCTGTCCGGCAAAACTCATGCAGCGATATAAATCGGATGCGGCCACACTGTACCGATGCCAAGAGAGTTGTACCCAGTGAAAAAAACGCAATGGAAATATCTCGAGAAACGATATGATCATTATTTTAGTATTTCATTAGTCTATCATATTTATACATATCTTTATCATATTTGTTAATTGACTTAAATTGAACAAACAATATTACATGAGGGTGTAAATAAAACAAAATGCTACACGAAAAGAACACGGTTTTACTAAAGAATTTAAACTTTACTAAAGAGGTTAAAGGTTTCAAATTAGAAAATAATTTAATCTCGTTGAAGCATAATTGTGTATGTTTAAATATCATAATAACATACTGTAAATAATTTTGATATTTTAATAAATATTTTTTGATATTTATTAATTTAAACATCTTATATATCATTTTCACAGTTGAATAAAAATATTTTCAAATCTGGCTAAATTTTATGCTTTAATAAAACAGTCCTTTCCGTATAAATTGCTGTTAATGAAAAACACATATGCACATATTAATGATTATTAAGTTTTATCTCGTTTTGAAATTTTATGAAAATACAAATAATAATGCACAAATTGTATTTTAATTTACTTTATGTGCGACATACTAACATAAAATTTTGCTTTCATTTATCTTTTATTTTATCGCATTTAAAAGCTTCACCTGTATTAGTAAAATTGCAGCAAAAATGAAATTTGACCCTTGATTAATGGCAGTTATCTGCAGTGAACATTCAATACGATTGATATACATGATCCTTCGTTCTACTCAAATGTGAAAGACTCGATGGTACGTTTTATTGTTAGGCAATATTTATTGTTTTCTGGAAAGCTCAAATGTGTAGCGCGCACAAAAGCACAGAAGTACAAAAAGTACAATTTCATTCGATTGCATGTCATCCCTCGCATGATTTTATTATACTTCATTTTATGCAGTGTACACGATGTGCACGTGTCGGAAATGCGGGCTGTGTGTTGCTGTATACAATACGCGAATCGATATTCCATTTAATTGTCTGTGATACGCATGGGAAGGAATTTAAAAGAGATTTACGTGTATCGCTGTGAGTTTGAAACAAGTATGAAATCAAAACGTGCCTAAAATTCAGTACGTTACGATCCTTGAAATTACAACATTTGACAGATTTTATTGCTGTTAAAATACCGACGTGCGAAATGCGAAATGCACCGATGGCAGCGAATAAACGCGATCAATTTTCCTTGCGTTTCATTAATACTTTGCAATCAAATTAATTTCTCATTTCTTTTAAATGAATTCTTTTAAAAGACATACGAAGGCTTTTAATAATAGACTTTACCTTCACTGTGATGTAATTGAATGGCACAGCTGGCGACCAATATACATTTAAATCGATCGCACTTCTATATTTGCATACGAGCTGTGCATTTGGTAAACAAAAAAAAAATATCAACTGATTTTATCCTTATAGTATATTTATCTCTAAATTTTTTAAATTGATAGTTTCCTAAATGAAATACAGCAATTTTATATTTAATCTTTGTTTAAAGCAAATACATTTTACAGACTTTCCGACAAAATCATTGAATAAAAAATAATATTTTATCACAGTTAATTTACATTAAAATCTTATATAACATATTTAGAAAAAAAATATCAAAGTATAAGCAAAGAAAATTACTTATCAAAACTGTCTTTAGTAGTGAATGTTTGTAAAATTATGAAATTTTATTTTTATAAAATATGACAGTATGAATAGTTAACAACATTCAATATTATTAATTTTTATTTGTAACACAATTTGAAATATTCGACATATATCTCATCCATTATATATATAAATGCAATATAAAAGTCATTTATTTTACAAACGATTAGTTATTGTTACGTGAAATTTTTATATCGTTTTGAGCTTTGCTTTTTATTTGAAGCATGATTATTACAACTAAATTGATTATTACAACTAAATCTCATAACCAATTTTAAATACAATTTTAAAATCAATTTTAAAACAATAAAATATTTTTGCATTAATATTTCTAACCCAATTTCATTATTAAAGGTGTAATAAAGCCAAAATAAAATTTTATCAGAAATAGAAATAAATTTTACGGATAAAAATAAAATTTTTAAATAAAAATGTTTCCAAAACTTTAATTCCTTGTTTTAATTTAAAGCGTTTACATTAAAATAATAAAATATTTGAAGATTAATGTCTAAAAGTTGTTAATTAATATTTTGACGATGAAAACAAAAAACAGACAGATACGTTTTTACATATTATTTTATATTTGTTTAATAAGACAAATGGGCTCGTTAATAATTCAAAAGTTGCTAGAAGGTAGCATTTTAGCGCATGATATAAAGTTATTCTTGATTTTTCGTGTTCGTGCAGAATCAGATAACAGAAAAATAAACGTGAAAGCAATTCAGGATGAGAAGGGCAAGAGAAAAAAAAAGAAGAGAGAACAAAAGATATGTTTGTAAACGCTGAATGCGGTAATCACGCGTCACGACACAAACAATACTTATGGAAAACGGAGGAAAAGCTGCGTTTGACTTTTGACGTAACAACTCGTTCTTTTTATATACGAGCATTAATTTTCTCATGCCACTAGCTAAAGCGAAAAACATGTGTTGCGATCTGTTGTACAATTTCCAATATGAGTCGTTCGTTTCCTTCAAATGCGCACGATTTTTAATAATTCGTCTCAAATTTTTTTCATTTGAAAAATGTGCTGGAAAAAATTGGAAAGCGCAAAAGCCAATTTAACATTCTGCGTAACATTTTAAAGTGAAGATTTTAATTAAATGCTTTAATTTATCGCTTGAAATTAAATAGATTTTTGCATATATTGATGTATATTACATTGAATTATTACATTCTTTCATTATTACATTCTTGTTTACATTTACTATTAACTCCTGTTAAATCCATATCAGAAAAAGATATTAAGAAATTAGCTTGGAATTTACTATTAATCAGGAAAAAGAAGAACTTTGTTTTCGAATTGGACCAATCTAAATCTTAATCTTAATCTCTGATACGGTGAGTTCGTATAGCTTTTATGAATTTTGAAATTTAAATCTATTTATAAAACATTTTTAATACGGTACAGTTTTCTTGTTAGACTAAATTTTCTAACACAAGATATCGGGCGAAGTAAAAAGTTTTCGTAGATAGTATCTTTTCATATAACGGAAGACTCTTCTGCAGATTTCCCACAAGGATTCAATGATCCACGCAGTGAGAATTTATCAAACGTGTGATGTCGCGTTTAGTCTGACGAATTTTTATAGTAATAATTAGTTTAGAGTTCTTTCATTTTCGCATGGAGTTCTGAGTTGATGCGATTTATTTGATAATGAAATTTTTCTCTTCTGTAGGGAAAGCACGTTCCCTAATAGTTATTTCATCTAGGACATATGGAAGTTCCATTAAAGCTACGATGTGTCAATGTTCTTTTCCCCTTATTTCTTATATGAGAGATGACTCTTAGTTTGGACATAGAAAGATTTATTCTTCTACTATACTCAAGAAAAAAGGTTTTGATGGCAGTTAAGGAAAATTAATGGTTAACTAAAGGTTAACAAATATAACAAAAATTGATAAAATTAAAAAGTATTATCGCAATTCAATAATAAACAGTTTAATAAAATTTTAATAAAATTTTAATAAAATTTGCTATAACAAAGATACTTATTACATATAAAATAAATTAATGTAATTATATTTGGTATGTACTATATTATAATAATTGATTCATCTATAATAATGATAATGTCTCCCATTACACATTAATAATTTAGAAAGTTAGTAGTTATTAAAACTCTGTTTTACAAGACTATTGTTTTTATACAAGATATATATAATTTTATTTTTATTTATCTATAACATGAAATCGACTTTAACTTATTTAACTTATTAAAACTGAAAATAAATTTAAGATTTGAGGATTAAAAAGGAAGTTTTAACATGCGCAAAAATCAGACAATAAATATTATTTATTCGATCTTTTCTACACAGATTTACTTGAATTTTAAAGGCGAATTTCAATAACGCAAACATCTCGAGATGTCAAGATCAAAGATCTCAAGAACTAACTTGATTTTGAAAATTTATTTGAGAATTATTCTGCAATTTTGGTATAACTGTACGTAACTCGTAAATTCAACGCGAAGAATTTATTAGATTGGCAAGATTCATAATACTAACTCAGGATTTATGCAGGAATGAAATCTGCGAACTAAGCGAGATCGTTTACTTCCGTGACACTAAAATTTGTGGACCAGACTTCCGTAAAATTTCGATTTGCAGTTTTTCGTATAAAGTGTTCTTTTTCATTACATTACGTAAAATGTGAATATTTTATTATGATTAAATTCCTATGAAATCGAATTATTATCGCTTGCAATTATTTCTAACGAGATTGTAAAGGATCGATAACTGCCTATCTATCAAAAAGAATTAAATAGATAATTATTTTTTTCCAACTACTTAACTAAAAATTTATTAAAATTTATTAAGATTTTTTTCAAGATTCTTGTTTGCGTGAGTAATCAATTGAAGAATTTAAACAAAATCGGAACTTATATTTCTTTTATGGATTTTAATATTTTACATTGCTGTTTTTATATTAAAATATTTCTGAATTATATATTTTTTTAATTTTGTTTTTTAATTTTAATACTACATTAATTTTAATTTCAATTTTAATATGTGTGCTCTAAAAAATTATATATATCGGATTTTCGTTTTTTATCGAAACGCGGCCCATCAATTCATTACAACGTAATTACCTGAGAAAGCGAGCAGCGCGCGTGGAATATTTCTACTCATTTAGCTTCTATCGTGAAAGTTAATTGGAAGGCGCGTAGGGTTGATACTTATCACCTCCTACAACGACAGCTTTCATTAATGACTCTGTCGACGTTCTTTGTTTTTTGCTTTCGTTCTTATCATCGATGTAGCGTTATCGGGCTTTCCTCGCCGATTGGATTCGCGTAAAAGCGTGATCAAGCTTTTTCGGGCCGATGACTCGTCATTCTTCTTTATCCTTCTTCTCATCATTCGACGATAGTGTATCATTCTTCCGGAGGAGTTGATACAAAAGTATTTTTTTTTCTTTTTTTTCAAAAACTAACACTTGACTGCACGTAAAGAAATATCTTCCATCATTATTTTGGTAAAAATACGATATTTCTCTTATATCCCTTCATATTCACGAGTTATAGAATGAACTAATAGAAAATATCAAACGATTTTAATTAACTTTATTTGACGTAGTTTATCTTACAAGTGTAATTATAAATAGAGTTAATTATAGTAATAAAGTTAATTATAATACGTTTGAAAAGCAATTAATTTTAATTTTATATAGAGAGAAAAATTTCTTTTTAGATTTTCTTACTAACTCTGTATATATATTGAGTTGAATTTACTTAATTTAAACAACATAATTTTATATTATTTTTTGTAGTACGTAGAGCGATATGGTATGGTTAGTCTATTATAACAATCGTTTTATTGTAACGGATAAAATACATAAAATATATCTATATATCTATCTCAAATAAGTCGTAACGAGTCTATTAAAAGAACATTCGCTTTGGAAGCCCACGCACCATAAGCGTCATTCTATCTCTATTCTTCATTACACACATCAAGGAAAGATAAAATAATATTTATAGCACACGAACGCCTAAACGAACGCTCTTCTAAATGTGACAACCGAATTATTTAGAAGGCTATCTAAAACATAAGGATTATATTTAATGTTGCATTATCGTAAGATGCTGTAACGTTTCGTAGAAATTAAATCAACAGAAATTCAATCAATAGAAATTAAAAATTTTGCCCGAATATTGTCGAATATTTCGTCGTAGCCAGACTATGTTGTGTTGTAGCCTTCAGTTGTTTACACGCCACGAATAGCACGTCACGTGTTTACGAGCGTGCCACGTGCTATCATTCATTCACCGGCGTTTGTACAGGGCAGGTGGTAAAACACATCACTCCTCATTTCTTCGTATTTCTTCAATGCTGAATGACACCAAATGTTGTTCCATCTTCTAAATGCGATACTAACTATTCATTAATCGGTCTGATTAACGATTCGTAAGCGTAAGCGAAGTAATGACTCTCTAACGAAATATATACTTATTTCGCGTGACTTACCTTTTTGAAATTAATGACTTTATAAACATTAATCCCTCCGACGGGTACGACCTTGATGTGACGAAAGGGCTGAGGTATTCCGAGAGGTTTCATACTTCAAAGATGAAGAAGCCGACAGTACCTATTGTATCATTACTAATAACATTGATATTAATGTTGCTAATAATGTATTAACGCAGTATAACCATGAGTTGTCCAACGATTCCTATGTGCAAATGCGTTTCATATATTAGTTATTGATTTTTTAATAGACATTCTATCGCCGATTTAAGTGAACAAACCAGCCAGATTAATGATTCATATCGATAAACGATAACTCTCTAACGAAATATATACATACTATTATTTAATATTCAATTATTAAGAGATGATGTAGTGTTTTGTGTAGTTAGATATTAATAATAGTTAAAATAACACGATTCCCTATAAATATTAATAATTAATAATTCGAAGACAAAATAGGGTTGTGGGAATAGCGCGGTAAACAATGCGCAATTAAATTAAATTAAATTCTTCATTTATTTTCGATAATTCCATACGGTTTCGGCTCTAATGATTGAGCCATCTTCAGTGATACAACGATGAAAATTGAAAGGTTGAACTCTACCTATGGCACAGCAAACTGTTTGTCGCCCACTTCGGTTATCAAGTCGCGTGAGGGAAACAATTTAATCGTATCCCTAAATGACGACAAAAAATTGCAGAGAAAGCTCTAGGATCTTATATTTGGATATTAAGTATTTGCTATATTACTTACCATAACAGAATTAAGCCGTACATGATGCGTGGTTAAATTTTAAAGAAATTGTATAGAGTTAAAAATATAAAGTAGAAATTAATAAATTAAGATTAAAACACATAACAATACACAAGTCAAAAGACAGTCAAGCACATGTAAGATAAAACAAAATAATACAAGGTCGCAAAACATTTATAATTTGTTGAGAACAAAAACACAGGCATGATGTAGAAACTCCGTGTCCGTTTGTAAATTTATTGTATTATTTTCGTGTAGTTTAATGAACAGCATCTCGGAAATCAATCTTTTTTTGTAGTCACGTTCGACGACATCTAAAATTCCAACTTTGTCGTGAAGGGAAAAGTCATGATTATGTTCTAATCTGTGATCTGTAATCACTGATCTGGTATCTGTATTCCTACAAATATAATTACGATGCTCATTTAATCTTATTTTAAGTTGCCTCTTAGTTAGTCCTATATAAAATTTATCGAAATTGTTGCATTCTATTTTATATACCACATTTCTTATCTGTGTCTGGTGAGATCTTATCTTTGTGGACGCGTATAAATCTATTCAATTTATTAATACTAAAGAAAGCTAGTTTAGCATCAACATCGTTGACTATCGTTCTAAATTTATCAATCATTAATGGGTTAAAAGGTATTGTGAACCATTTGGTCCTCCTGTCATTGTCCACCGATTCATTTCCATTTCTAGATATATATCTTTGTGTGTCAGATATGTTGTGTTCTAGATATATATTTATGTTTATAAGTGTAAAATTAATTTTTATAAATTATAGTTAGATTATTTGTAATATATATATATATATATTTATAATAATAATAATAATAATAATAATAATAATAATTATTATTATTATTATTATTATTATTATTATTATTATTATTATTATTATTATTATTATTTAATTATTATAATAATATTATTATTATTTGTAATATTGTTGAATATTTCGCCGTAGTCAGACCGCTGATGGGGCAGCCTTGAGAAATGTTTACGTGCTGCATAACGCGTTTCATTGTGTACATACGGCGAGTAGTACGAGTCGTATTTATGAGGTCACGTGCTACCATTCACTCACTAGCGTTCGTACGGACAGGTCGCAGTTGCTCCACAACCTTTCTTTAATACACGTTGTTATATCTTATGAAGTAATATCTTCTGTAATAATAAATGATGCTTATTAACTGACGATTAATGATTAACGAAAGTGTATCAAAGTAACGACTCTTTATCGAACTTACATTAACACATTAACTTATTTCTTTGAAATTCATGATCTTTTTGTAAAAAAATTGTGATTTAGCGTGATTTATGCTGCTCTCTTGAGTATTTTGTCTGTCTTTTACTGTGAATTGTGTCCATTGACATATCATCATTATTTTTTACGGTTGAGCTCATCGAATGGACACAGAGATATATCTTTACTCTATTGTACTACTGAAGATGAATCAAATTTCATTTTAGTTGAAATGTTTGAAATTTTTTATTAATAAACTAAAATTGAAACCTAAAATTGAAATATATGTTTTGTCTACAGCGTTGATTTTTATTTGCCCTATTATTGCACATTAAAATAATAATTGTTTTTTACATACAAAACTCTAATTAAATTGAAATAATCAAGAAAATATAAATTTCATTTAATATTTTATTTAATATTTGTTTTATTTAATATTTTTTAACATCACAGGGATATTCTATTGATTCAACAATTATAAATCGGGCTCGGTAAATAAACATCTAACATGTACAAAAAAGAACTGTACGAGTCTAGATGTAGAGCTAGATGACAGTTGCTAATTTATTCTTTCAATATAAAATTACAAAAGAGATCACGTTAAACATAAACATAACAAACGTTTCGACCCTTATTTTGGTCTTCCTCAGAGTATAATCTTGGAATTATATTCTATTGATGTTATATGTTCGAAAAATATTAATTTAAGCAATTTTATTTAAGCAATTTTATTTAAGAAATGTTCCTGGAATATTATTATGACCAGAAATGGATGTTCGTATGATATCTTTGGATTGTTACCATAATATTAAATAATATTTGCAGAATATTTTTGGTCTATTATTCTAATATTCTATTATTCTAATAGACCGAAAATATCCATGAAGTATTATAAAAATATTCCCAAAATATTATTATGGTAAAAAATTGATATGTGTATAATATCCATGGTTAATATAATGTTAAATATTATTCTGAAAAAGTTTTATTAATATTCTTAGAACATACTTAGAATATATATATATTTTGAGAATATTATTATAATGTTCTCAGAATATACCAACATTATATATTAATGTTCTGAGAACATTATTTTTATCGTAAGAGAATTGTGACCTATGCTTTTAAATATACATTAAATATACAAAATTTGTCGCAGTTTTATTTTCAAATTTTGCACGTATCGTATTCTATTTTGTTGTGCATTAGGAAGTATTAATATTTTGTGACTGTAAACCGCGTTATCCAAAAATAAATTCAATTGCTATCATCTCGATGCGATACAGTAACAATAATGCAACAATAGCGGTAGTGAAATGGAGAAATGTCGTATGAATAAATGATATAATGTGATTCTCTGATCAAATTGGAATCTATTCTCCTTTATAGTAAACAGAAGCTATACAATTTCAAACTGTATTTCCGCATTGAGTTCGCTTTCTGAAAGTAATATATCATTTAAGAAACAATACAATTCAATACGTCATTATTACGCGGTTATTCCACTTCTGTTTACAAAATTACTTGTGCTTGTTTCTTGAATAACGTAATTAAACAAATAATGAGGTTAACGTAATTAAACAAATAATGAGGTTAATTGATCATAATAATACATCGATAATAGCAGGATAAATAACAACTGTTAAGTAAATAATAACGTAACGTGATTTGTTTAATTTCTTTCTTTTTTAATTTTATTAATCTAAAGAAAATATCCAATTTTATTAGTATTCTTTATCTTTGAGCATTTAAACTGCACCTTTAAATATAAAATTAAAATATAATGTGCAATTTTATGAAAACAGTATTTATTTAAAACTAAGTAAAGGAAAACTAAGTAAAGGAAAAAGTTTTTAATTTTTTTACACTTCAGAAATTGAATTTGAACATTTAAAAATTTCTTTAAATTAATTTCTTTGCCGGCTTTAATATCCATACCTGTGATAAAAAAATAAGCATTAAAAGAAAATATTTATTATTACGATATATTGTATAATTTGAAAAGAATTAATCAAACCATTGTGTGCGCGTGCGTGCGTGCGTGTGTGTGTGTGTGTGTGTGTGTGTGCGTGCGTGCGTGTGTGCGTGCGTGTGTGCGTGCGTGCGTGCGTGCGTGCGTGCGTGCGTGCGTGCGTGTGTGCGTGCGTGCGTGCGTGCGTGCGTGCGTGCGCATATGTATATAACTATTACTAATTTGATGTAGAGTATTCTAAATCCATGAAAATGTTTTATGCATTACATTCATATCGCGTTATCACTAAATATTCATGGAGATTCTGGAGATTACAATTTATAATTATTTTCATTTCAATTTCATTGCAATCAAATTATTCATTCATGCAGATACGAAACGCTCCTGTGCATTGTTTTCGGAGAGGTGCTTGCAAAGAGGTGTCAAATGGATCAAAGTCACCTCACCATACTGAACGTTCTTTGTCAACGTGTCCAGGTATGAATTCTTGTATAAACCTAGAATCGCGCCGCGCGTGTTACGTTACGCGTGTTATAATACGCTGGAAAATGAAGCACGTTTATGCAGCCCGTAATTTTTTTTTCCCATCGTTTTCCAACGTTGAAAAAGCGAACGGCGATAATTAAGAGGCGGTCAATTTCCGTCGTCGTCGTCGTCGTCGTCGTCGTCGTCTGCGGCAACAGAAACGAGGATCGGCTATTGCCTCTCAGTACGCGTAATATTGGTCGTCGTTGGCTTAACACGCTCATTAATAATCGTATCGCTCGTTGTTCTTCCGTCCGTGCGCAGTACGGGAAAGTACAACCCGTTTTTCACAACGTAACCCCCGCCGTTGTTCTTGCTCGTTTACATTCCGTCCTCCGGATGAGGGGCGACCTCGTACTTTCGTCACTCGCCATCGTGCCTCGTAATTTCCATCTCATTTCGCCTACGGCGCTTAAATGCCGCTCCCGCGACCGCGGGGATAAATGCGACAGATAAGACGGACAAATGGACATTAGACGGCTGATTTGCGTTCATTCCTGTACGTGTCTGTTAAAGTAACCCTCGTCACCTGCTGAGAGGGAGGGACCCCCGGTGTCACGGTTCTCCTTTTACGCTTTAAAAAAGCGCGCTTAAAAAAGTCCCCGCCGATATCGCTGGAGAAACAGGATGCCCTGATATTTCACCAAACGATATTAAATAAATCGAAGTTTCTACGGGGATGTGACCATAAATTTAACCGTAATTCCTTTGACAAGTGGATTATTAGAAAGAGTTATCACGTTTTTTAATTTTTAGAACTTCTGTAGCATTAATTTTAAAATAACAGATTTTTTTTATGAATAAAATTTACTTAAAATTAATTATAAAAATAAATTGTTAAGATCTAAATGTAACGAGTTTTCATTAGGTTTTTTTTCTAATGCGCATCGACACGTTTCAAAACCAGCTTTCAAACATTTCTTCATTAATCATTCGATGTAGGATTACGTAGCACGATACGTATCATTAAAATCACTAAAGTAGAAAGGAATGTTGGCACGTGATCAGAAAAATCGATCTTTTTCAGTTTGCTTTGATGAAAACCTTTTAAAGATTTTAAATTGTTTTTTCTTGATTCAGAAACACATGACATGCGCATTACGTGCGTAGATATTACATTAATTTTCTAAAAAAATTTTACATTTTATTCATGTCCCAGAGAAAGCTTTTTGCAAAGCAAATAACTATTTAGCATACGACCGAAAATTTTGTCTTGTCACTTTTTTTCTGAATAGATAAATAATAAATATTTCATCTTAATAAATATTAAATTTTAAAAATTGGGATATTGTAGTAAAAGGCAAAATTAATTACTTAGCTTTTTTTAAAAAAAAGAATATTATAATTTCATCAAACACAAATCCCTGTATGGACTTAACATAAGCTGGAATGAATATTTTATATTTGCATATATTTTAATGGGTTAATATTTTATTATTAATAACAGCAGTGTGCGGATTATCAAAAAAGAATTATTTAACGGTAAAGAATAAGTTACTAATGTATGAAGTTACTTATGTATAAATAATATATATAAGTTAAAAACTGTATATATAATATGTACATAATATGTATATCGTATATCATGTAAAAGGTTATTTAAGTTATATTATCCGATCTTGATGAAACGCTCCATCTTGATAACCATTGTTCTGTTCTGAGAACATATCACGCGCATGAAAGGACGTACTTCCGTCTTGGTTTCAGCTTTCTCAAAGTGTGCTGACCCTGTTGCGAACAAGACCGTTTTACTCCTGATGGCAACCAAATCAATTGTGGCTCTCGTGACAAAGAGCCGGATACAGCTCGGCTTTCTATTGACTGACCTATGACCTGTAAGAATTTAATATACCGTAAATTTTTCTCGCTAACACAAGCATCGGTGAAAAATAATTCTCAGTCTGCTTAACATTTTTTTAACTTTCACTTTTAATTTTTTACATTATTTACTTTTTTTTAAAGTGATCATTTGAACACAATTTTCAGTATATTTTCGATTGTATTTATATATTTCGATTAAAATTATTTAGTATCGTCGATAATATTGACGTCGTGATCAATGGGAAAGTTTGGAAATAAATTGATTAGTTAAACTAGAAACGAGAAAGTTGTAATAATTGGGCCGATGGATTTCGAATTCATTGATGCGTTCGAGATGATGCGTCACACTTGTTGATATATTTCCATCTCAATAAAGAGATGTAGATAGTAATCTTATATTAGTTGATTTGAAAACAACATAATGTTATCTTACATCTAATTTAAATGTTAGATGTTGTCTTATATCTAATCTAGAAAAGATAGATTAGTCATACATAATTTTTTTCAAAACTATGAAGCGAATAATATAAGTCATATTTTATTATATTATGAAAAAATTACATAAAAAGCATATATGTGTATATATATATATATATAAAATTGCGATAAAACAAGCAAGTGTAAATTTTCCCCTTCAAACTTATAAATAAGTAAATTTTACAAAAATTATATATTACAAGGCAAAGAATTGGAAATTGCAGTAACGCAGGCGATATTTTAACAATGACAACAATATATTACAGATGCGCCATTTATTATGATTAAAAGTAAATACATCATAGATACGTTATTTTCATTGTAATTATAATTCGTAATCTTTATGCTTTTTCTCGAGCCTATCGCTCGTAGCTTGATACATGCATGCTCTTATCGCTAGTACTTGTATTTATATATTTCGATTAAAATTGTTTAGTATCGTCGATAATATTGATGTCGTGATCAATGGGAAAGTTTGGAAATAAATTGATTAGTTAAAATAGAAACGACGAGAAAGTTGTGATAGTTGGGCCGATGAATTTCGAATTCATATTGATGCATTCGAGATGATGCGTCGCTCTTATAGCTACTAATATTTTATTTTTAGTTACATCACACAATTTACAAACACGCATAAAATATGTTATGTAGGATCCGTAGTAAACGCGTTGTTCTTGCAACATCCTCTCTATAGATTTTGATTTATCTGATCGACAGCTTTTCGATCGCGATGATGGAAACAACATGATGGCGTATTCCCAGCTTGACATCTAAAGTTTCTGGAAAATAAAAACAAAATTTTGATCTCATGAAATATAATACAAAATCGATGATGGGACATTTATAAAGAATGACAATCTTATTTTAGTATCACCATGTAATAAATATTTTATGTTATATATTTAAGTGATGTTTTAGATTTAATGCTAAAAAATAAAAATTTGTCTTACAAACATATTAAATTCAATTAAGTAACCTTCACAAATTAAAATGTACAACAAATCTATAGAATATTTTATTAATAATTATGTTTCTTATTATAATGGTTTAATATTATAATAATACAAACATATTAAATTCAATTAAGTAACCTTCACAAATTAAAATGTACAACAAATCTATAGAATATTTTATTAATAATTATGTTTCTTATTATAATGGTTTAATATTATAATAATATTAAACCATTATAATAAGAAACATAATTATTAATAAAATATTTTATAGATTTGTTGTACATTTTAATTTGCGAAGGTTACTTAATTGAATTTAATATGTTTGTTATAAACGTGTATTTTTATATAAATGATAGAATTCTTTTAAGAGAGATAAGTTTTTAGAAAAAAATTCACGATGAAACGTTTAATAATTGCAGTAACGATAAAAAGTCTAATTGATTATAATCTTTATTATATACTGCCATCATTTGTCTTTTCGAAAGATTATGTCGCGCAGAAACTTTAAATCAAGCTTGATCGAAAGAAGAACTTACGATTACCAACCGCAAAGTGAATTTTCTTCTGACGCCGTGAGAAATGTGCTCGACTATCTATACGTTTGTACGGAAAATTAACTATTTCCACGTCGGAAAAAAAATATATGACATTGATTAATCGGCAAATGGCGCAGGTGCGTTTAACCCCTTCGCTTAAGAGAAGTTTGATCGAAGTGAGTTGGTGATGCACTGAATATTAACACCAATCGATTTTAGCTTCTGCACTCAGAGGGAAAGGAGGGGGGGAGAGAGAGAGAGAGAGAGAGAGAGAGAGAGAGAGAGAGAGAGAGAGAGGGGGGGGGAGGATGCACTTTATGCGCGGCTTGCAATCTACGCTGCTAATGCGTTTCATTACGCGCAAAATAACGAAAATTGCGAACACGAGTAAAACTCGGTCATATTAAATGTAGGTATTTAAACGATCGCTCGGTGCTTTCAGGTTATTCTGTTTTATTCCTGCCATTACCTCATTATCATCAAGGGATTCATTACCCTCAAATGGATATTTCTAATGATTTCGTATATGTATACGTGTATGTATAACGCCACAAAGATGAATCACGTGATAAATTATGCACTCATTTCAAACGAGATATAACTAGCTATTATCCGTGCCTTCGTAATTAAATTTAATTTATAACAGTAATACGATTTATGACAGCGACACAGATGCAAAGAGAATTTTAGATTTGGAAGATTAGAATCGCATTTACAAATTCTATCTTAAATGAGATTTTAAAAACAAATGTCATAAGAAATGCAGTCTATTTTTCTGAACTCTTCGAATATAAAATATTCTTTTCAAAAGAAAAATATGTTACATTAGTAATGTAATCAAAAGATTAAAATCAATAGATAAATCAAATTGGTATAATCTGACACGACAAGGTTTTAATGTTTTCATTCTTAAATCAAAGAAAGCAAGGAATGCATTGCCAATTATGATACAATTATTAAATTCAGCGAATTCTTTTGAAACGCTTTAGACAAAACGTTATGCCTTTGCAAAGATGCAAAGGTCGATGATTGCGATGAACGAAATGCAATTTCTCAGATGTTAACGTTTCGATATGGAAGGCGGTCAGCCTGTCATCGTGATTCGCACGATTCTATCATACCACATTCCATCATTTCTGCAGCTGAAATATGCGAGGCTGCTATCCATGCCTTCGGCAGTTTATTAAATACTTTTCATTTTTCAGTCTTCCCAACGTTCCGCACTTCCTGATGTCTTTTTAGGGACAGGGATATTTTATTATCCGGAATCTAAGCTCCTCAAAATAGACCGAGGCTTAAAAGCCAAAATATAAAAATTTAAACATATAAAAATTTAAACTTTCTTTTTTAATTTTTGCACAATTTCATTACAGCAGAAGAGAAGAAAAGAGGTGCGAGTATAATGTGTATAAATCAAAGCGAGAGTTCATTTTAATAAATGACGCTAGAAATTTGAGTTAATCGAATCGTGGGTGTTTTACTTTTTATAAAAAGAAAATCTACTTCATTGCGCAAACATTCAATTTTTCATTTCTTAGAATCTTGCGAAAACAGTCTGAAAGCATATCCTTTGTATATCCGATGGAATAGCTGTGTCAAATATGCGAAGATCGAAATGCAGGCACGTCAGCATCGGCAAATGCAATATGCAGAGTTTGTTGAACGTGTTGTTTGATTATCATATCGAATTCAAAGATGAGTAAATGCTCGGCATCTATACCATCAATAGAAGATTGTTGATCTTGAGGCCAAGTAATTCAAGGAAACCACCGTGTGATTATACAATGTTTATGTAAGAATCTGCGATGGCCCAAACATTCGTCATTTAATTGAATTGACGTCTGACATTTTGAAGACAATGAAGACACAAACATTTGCACGCATCTTTTTGCGCATTTATCTTGAAATATTTTCAACTCATAATTTGAAAATTTGCACTTGTTTTACTGATATTTTCATAAGTCAAATTATACGCGATAAATAAATCCGAGGCTTTCATTTTCCATAATACGGATTATACAATATAATTAAAAGCGATATTATATTAATCTCAGTTTGAAAGTAGAGTTCGAAACTTGATTAGATATTGAACTTTATTCGCTTGGTATTTTTAGAAAGATACCGAGGATGTTTGCGGTAAAATCGCTTTTCGCGAATCGATTTATCCTATATTTCTATATATTTCTCTTTTCTATGTTGAAAATCTTAAAATCAATATATCACCTACGCTCGTGCATTTAAATTTATTTTGAAGCCTTATAGATATATAGTATCATTACTTATTGCGACAATTATTATTAATATAATATTTTCCATAAATATTTTATATTTCTATTTTTTTATGGCTTATGCTATAAATTATACAAATTCTTAGATATTTTATTATTAAATACGCGTAAATTCGATGCTTATTCATCATATTATTATAATTATTCATTATTATTATATTTTCAGAAATCAAAACTTGACATTGATAAAATTATTTACCATATAAATGTTAATAAAAAAAATTATTATGTATATACCAATATGTCAAAAGAGGGAGGATATAATATTAATATTCTTTGGAGAGTATAACAATTTAGATTCTTAAAACTCGGTTTTGGTCATTATTCATAAACATGAAAAGCATTTTACGGAATACATAGAAGATATTGTTTGTGTACTTTCAACCGATTGGTTAAATTTCCGTCGAAACATGCCAACCGTAGGGAGTTCATAGGACTTGTGTGGAAAAATTTGATTGCCGCAGAACTGCATCGGGTACTGAAATATGACTTCCTGGTGTGGTCGTACGTGGTTAATTCCGTACCACTATTTCGAGAGAGTATATGCGCTCGATTCTAGAGTAAAGCGATAAAATATCGGTTCCGTTAGAGCTCTGTTTTTCACGCCGAGCAGTGTCATCGATAAATTAAAGTTCGCTTTTAACGAGATTTTACGCGATGTCGTCGACGACTAATTGCAGTCCGCAATTAAACGCTTTCCGCGAGATATGAGATACGCCGACTGACATTCTTCATTAAGCAATGCGCATATCCGTGCCGGTTATTATTTAAAAATATTTATTTTTTTTTTTAATATTTTAAACATTTGTTCAAAATTAAATTGTATATTGCTTTCATGCGTTTCTTTTTGCCATCATTTTTCTATCGGTTTTCTTGCCCGATGATATCGCGATTTCTTCGTGTTTAAAGCGAATCCGAAGACTTTATGATACAGAATAAGTATGTAATATTGCATCTGGGATCCCTGCTCGTAATATACACTTTGTAGAGCTCGCAAAGTAAATTGCAGTGTGAATCCAAAAAATTTCGCAAAGCATCGCAAGAACGAGAATTTCTGCAAAGAGTCTCTAGTGTGTCATAAATATTTATGAATTCTCTAGTTTCGTGTATTTATATTTAAAGACACCGTAATAGCATATTAATTAGATACATACTGTGTGAAGCTGTAATTTAACAAATGTATTAGGATATAATATAGTTTAAGCCGAGCATAACTAAAATTAGAATTAAATTATAAGAAAATTAGTGAGATTTAATAATGAGGTTCTATACAATTTTAATTATATGCATCTACAATAATACGCAATTTTCGATTTAATTTAACTGATATTTTTCGGCAATTTATTTTGAGACATTAACTTGATTAATTAAACGTGATTAAATGTACGTGTGTTTAATTAAAAGGTATTCCGATTAACTGATTATCATTATCTCTTTCATATTTTCTCTTTTTGCTTGTCTATCTGACCACTAATAGAAATTTTTTAAATTAAATTTTTAATCAAATTCATTTTTAATGTTTATTTTTGAGAAAATATTTCACCATGATTTTATACACGTGATAATTTTGTCTATTAATATATATTCTAATAAATATCAATTTTTAACCATTTCTGATATAATAGATAGAAATTAAATTAAAAATATCAAATGTTATCAATTTCGGAAACATTTGGTAAATTCTCAAATATTTGAATATTGTATCTTTTGTATTTTTATATGTTTTATATTTCTTATGACTATAAATATTACAGACGCGCGCTACGCGCGCATTTTCTTTTGTAAAATTATATATTTTTCAATTAAATATAAAATTCTAATAAAATTTTATCCATTTATGTCGCAATGTATATTATATCAATTTCGCATTATGAACAATTTCATGTAGCATGACATGAAGAAAATGATTGATATAATACATGACATAATTATATTATTTTAATATTTAATTAGTCATAAAATACTTAAAAAAAGATATGAAATAAAATATTTTCACACAACTTATAATCTTCTTATCCACGATAACAGTTACGACACATATGTGACAGATATATAAATTGTTAAAATGCGTTATGTTCATAATGATAACCATTTACAAAGTCAGCGTAATGAGAAAATCAATCGGCATCGTGGAAAAGTTAATACCTCAATACATTTGAATATCAATTTAATTATATGTCTTTTTTACAAGCAAACATTACTTTTTATTATATTTATTTTTGACATTACGATGTTACTTTTTAGTGCTTTATGTATATTTCTAATTATATTTCTAATTCGACAAAACTTTCTTCAAAATTTTAGAATTCACATGATTTTGTATATTTTCAATGTACAATAAATAACAATAGAAAAACAAACGAAATGCGATGAAGGCAGGAAAATACGATAACGGACAACCCGGATCAATCGGTTGGAAAGACATGCTAGTATCTAAAGAAACAATGTTTGTGGGGGTTACGAAAATGGATATCATAATATAAACCACCCATTCTTGTCGGTAAGAATATACGAGCTCTTTATCTTGGTACTATCGGTTTCGTTCCATTACCCAGTACATCAAACTTATTATTTCTACCATACCCTTTCTCCCAGAAAAACCAAGCATTTTCATTCATTTTTCAATATCATAATAATGAAATTATATTGAAATGTAAAAAGAAAATAGTGAAAAAAGATCATCAGATGTATATATTATTATTTTTAATATGTTAAATTTTTTGTTGAATTGTTTTTGCATCCTTTTTTAAATTTGCATGAAAGGTGAAATGCTCTATATATATATATATATATATATATATATATATATATATATATATTTATTAAAAAAAAAAGATTGCTTTTTTAATTAAAATATAAATTTCAAAATAGTTTTCCCAAATGATAGAAACACATATTATTAGAAAAAGGCGATACTTAATAAATATTGATTAAGATTGTTTAACAATATAAAATAATATAAAATAATTTTGATTATTTAAAAATAAAATATGAGTATCATCATTTTTTTAAAACAACTCAAATATTTGATTTTCTTTTTCTCATTATCGTCGTACTAAAGAAAGAAATGATCCTGAATCAAACTAAATATTATTCGAAAACCACAATATTTATAGACCATAAAAGCGATCTGGAGGTACAATAAAGAAGAGACGTTGATATTTTATAACGGCGTGATGCGGTCGCAACACTTGTATGAATAGCGTGAATACCGACATTAACGTGGCACAGCGATGAGACAAAAACTATATAGTCTCGACAAACTTTATTAATATATCTAAAGGAATGTCGAGCGCCTGAATCTCCGCTCCTTTCATATGCAAATAATCCGGCATCTCGAAAACTATCATGTCGCATGATGTATGAAAACGGTACTAATCATTATTTTTACAAAGATTTATGTAAAGTATAACTATTAATTAATTTTGACGTTTTATAATCAAAAATACTGATACAGATCGTTTCTTCTATCTTATTTTAATTTTTTTTTTACACAAACTGTGAATATACAATCTATCTCGGATGTTTTATCTCTGTTTATGTTTTAGTAGATTGCTCATTCGAGTTTCTGACGCTTTTTCATTAAAGGACAGGCAACAACATAAAATTCAAGGATATCGGCTCGCATAAGAAAATTAAATCTTAAAGTATGCGAAGTGATTTTATAAGAGAAAAGTCATATTATTTCTATTATAATACACATACACGCACACACACGCACACACACATTCATCAGTCATTCATTATACCTTGTTAGAATAGATTGATGTTATTATTTTCGTGATATCTCTTTTAAATTAAATTAAATTATTAAATTTGAATAATGTGATGAATAATTGGTGAAATTAATTTGACCACAAATAGTGGTTGACTGCGTAAACAAATAATAATTTCTAGTCTGTTATTAATGCAAACAATATTTTTTTATAAATAATGACATCTTTCGCAGATTATTTGGACAATCGTAATAACTTTTTGAAACAAAAATGTCAATATATATGCATGCGTACGGAGAAATATTTCATTAACAACTGACTGTGTCGAACATATTGTTTATTACGATAAAATCGAGGCCGAGCTTTTTCCTCTCATGGGACTCGACACTTTCGAAGGCTTTGACTATATGCAAACGAGCATTTCTCTGTGCTTTTCCGACATGGTCAGCGCGATGTCGATTGCAACGCGGCAACGAGAAATATCCATCAGCTTTTTTTATTTATACAAATTTTTCTCTCTCACCGCGCGACAAAAGAACGCACGGACGGATAAAAACGAGACGGATAATCGTACGACATCTCATCAGCGTTTCAAGAGTCCGTCGTCGTCAGACGACGGTTCGAATGCCCGAGAGAATGGAGATCTCCCGGGCACTCCCCTCGGAATACAGAATGGCGCGCGTATCGCGGTGCGCCATTTGTGTCAGTGGTGGTGAGATCCATCCGCTACTCCTACCTTAGAGAGAAAAGAAAAAAAAAGTTCCGAGCTCCTTTCCCGAGTAATGAAAACTCAAGCGAAGATTTGGAAGTGGAAGGCACACGCGCCCCCGCTGACTTCCATGGCGAGTTTTTCAAAATTGCGTTATCCCGAGAGTTTTGTCTTAAAATTACGTTATCCCGAGAGTTTTATCTCGGGGACTGTCGTCACGCGGACCCGGATCACATATGCCGAGTATCGAGCGGATCCGTTGTTGAGAATATCTTCTCTTATCACGGATCCGCGTCGCGTATCGCGCGAATTGTCACGTATACGCCTCCCATGTATATTTCGCCGCCCGTCGAATAGAATCTGGAGATTGTTACATGGTATATTAGGGGGAAGGAGCGAGGGGGAAGGGGGAGGGGGGGGGGGGAGGAGGAGGAGGAAAGTTACGCCCGGAGTGAGCAAACTCCGTAATACTGTTCTGCAAATAATGTCGCGCTACGACTATCGTAGAACGGAAGAACACAAGGCTGATAACGCAATGGGAAAGCAGAATGGAACGAAATATGTAATTTGAAGCCCGTTTTCGACGATCCGCGCGCATAATGTCTGTGACAGTATTATGCGGAAGTAGAAAGTAGATTCTCCAACTCAGAATTCACGATTTTGCGATGCGCGCCATGGGTGTCGCTATGTGTTATATATTCATTACATTCTGTGTTTTGCATATAGACATATAGACATTTTGCATATAGACATTTTGCATATAGACATATTTCTTGTTGTTTCAAGATTTTTTTGTAATTTGTAATGTACGTTCGTAAAATCACAAATAGTATATTTTGCGTGCGACGCAAGTTTTAGTCGTTCGAGCTCATACAACACAAATGATATCGGTTGCATTGTTTTGTTGCTATTGTATTTACGTACTGTAAATCGCATATGTGAGAGTTACGTTTGCATATGCATTATCTTAACGTTGTGTATTCACCGTAGTTCCTCGAGATAACAACAGCATTGCAGCAGAAAACGCCTTTTCATAATAATAGTATCTATATTATATCTACGTTACGTGCTGCAAATTCGATTACCTAACGGAACGACCGGAGGAGAAACTTATGGAATTTATAGAGACGATATACGTAACGTGTAAACTCTCATAGAGAGAGAAAATGAATAACTATATTGTGTGTTCATATTTTGCAACAGAGTGTAGGAAGCGTAAAAGCATTTTATTGTTTCTTTATAGCTTAATTAAACTAATATGAAAGATGCTTTGTTAATAAAATACAGAAAATACAGAGAATTTTTATTATTTTTGAAAATGCAATATATCAAAAATATTTTAGAAAAAAAATTAGAAAACTTAAAAAAATAAAAAAAATGATATCAGAGTTATTATCAGAGATATCTATTAAAATGGCAAGGTAAATTAAATATTGAAGATGTAAATCAAGATAAAAATTGCCTCTTTAAAATAATATTTCAAAATTAATAAAACTGCAAAATTAATGTTTAGAAAATATGTATAAAATACGCGAACGAGTATTTTTAATTATATAATTTACTGGAAAGATTTATAAAATCGATCTCAAAAAAATCGTGTTTGAACTAATATTATAATTCATCAGTATATAAAAATTCCTCTGTTATTAATTCCTTCTGTAATAAATTGAAATAGTTGGATTTTTTTAAATAGTTTTAATCCTTTTTAAAGAAATTTATTTATTTTGTTTCTCATCGACTCCCTTTGACCAAGTCCCTTTGTCTGCATCAATTAACTGATTTTCATGAAATATATAAACGGTTGCTCTCGTTAGTATTTCGTGCCTAGATGTACTTGTAGCATAGTAGACTTGTCGTAAGCTGATTGCCAGATTTGTGCTTTCGTGATTTCGCAATTATCCTCCCTTCAAGCGAATTGCGGAAGCTCATCGGCTGGACGCGGAAATGGCTGTTCGCTAATCCATGAAATTCCTTTATGCGTGGCCCGATCGTTTCCGTTCCGGAGGACGCAGAATCGGATGTAGATGGGACATGGCGATGAAGTTCATTGAAATTGCGTGCGAGACGAATGGCGTTGGATTACAAGAGATAGTTCGAGCGGAAGGCATTAAATCGCTTCGTGATCACTGACACGATATATACTGAATAATACCTTGCATTCGTCACTCTTGTTTAATTCATCTCGAACATCTTGACGTTAACACCGAAAGTTAGTTTCTTGTCGTTTATAAATTAAGCTCTGTTTTCGACCTTTTTGTTTCGACTTTTTTAAAAGAAATTATTCGGTCGCTTGATTCCATTCAGTTGCATTATTGTTTGAGTCAAGCATAATATGACATATTATATAAGATAATATTTTCATATTAAACTTAATTTTATTAAACTAATAAGTGCACAGTATCTCTGAGCATGTTCGACATTGGAAAGGATTAAGCTCGCTTGCCAATAATTTGTCATCAGTAAGCAGTATTGATTACTCTAATTTGACGTGACCATCCTAAGGACCTTAATCCATTGATAAAAATGTATGGAGGATGCCTCGGATCAACGACTGGCTTTCTCTTATGGTTAATTCTATGAGATCAGCAGATCGTACAACAGCTAACCTTAGTTAAAAGTAACAAAATTATCCGCATTCGCAGTATCTTGGTATCGCAATATCTTGGTATACGATTTATTTTTAATAAAGTTTATTAAAAATTCCATAAAATATATCCAGTAAAGTAAAGTAAACTTGAGCAATTTCCGGGGCGATTTACGAATTAAAAATTCGAGTACTTTACGAAATAAATCAATTTATCTATCAATTTATTTTAAATTTATCTCCCCGCATTTTCAAATATTTACACTTTCAGAAATAAATTCTCTGCGATAGATTTCCATTTCGTCTTTCATAACGCGATATTCATAAAATGTGATATGACTTCAAAGCTAAACAATATCGATAAGACAATATCTTATTGGAAATCGTTTCGTCTGAATAGATTATATTGTACAGTCGATGACTCTGTCTCCTTCTTAACGATCCTAGCTGTTTTTTTTTTCCGCGAGACGGGCGATATCTTCGTCGATTCCGCCGCTATTGAGCGGGTTCGGTCGGGTTCCGTCGTTGATTTCACAGGTTGCCGGATGCGTTTTCACTAGATAGAGCTACACTACAGCTCGAACATTACAAAGCGATTGATAACGGACGCACGAAATGACAGTAGCCTATTGAAAAGCTGTTGTGCAAGCTGCGACTCGAAACGTCATAAAAGGAGCCTCTCGTTCTCTCGCATGCGCCTTCAATTACATAAGTCTCCGTGATGTAACGCGTTGAAGGAATAATCAATAGCGGAGTAATCAATAAACGTATTGCGTATCGGCCGGCCGGGCATTAAAGAGAGAGAGAGAAAAAAAAATCGGGAGATTGGAGCAGATGAGGAAGAGCAGAAGGTTCAATCAAACGAGAACAACGGGACGGGAAAAATGCCGATAATTAGGATAATTAGGAGTAATTTAGGAGTAAAATGTGACTCTAACTTTTTCAAATTGAAGGAAGCTAAAATTGCATATTCTCGTTAAAATAATAATAGGTAAAAGATGTTTAAGTATCATTCATTCTGAGATAATTTGACGTATAAGAGAAAAATTATCCCTTTAAAAAATATTCTTCACACAATCTTGTCTTTAAAATCTGTTAATATGTTGAACAAAACTATATTTTTTTTTTTTTTCTAAAAATGTTCATAAAATTATTTCAAAAAACAAAAAAAACATCGAGTGTGTAGGTTCTTTTTTTATTCACTGTAATAGTATTGTAACGAACTTACTGTACGGCTATCGTACGTCGTAACGAACCATAATTTTAATAAAAATTTCGACCGCTCGAAATTAATATCGATTTCCTCGAAAGTCCAGCGTATTTCCCAATGTTCAGAAAACAACTTAATTGCATATTTAATCTCGCTTTGCGCGGCAAAAGCTAACAAACACTCTCGCAGCGTACGCATGCATGCACGCAGGCAAGTGTACTCGTCGAAACGTCGAACCCTTTGATGACCGAAACGAGCGATCCGATGCTGTAAACAATTTAAACTTCATTTACTTAAAAATTTCATCAACTACCCTACGCCATCGCGATATTTTTTTTTTTTTATTCACGTTTCGTTATATTTTTTTATCGGGAAATAAAAGATCGTCGAAATTCATTTAGCAACCCGACCGAGAGAGTACTCCGATACTCCGGTAAATTGTTTATGGCAAAACTTAGTTCTCATCACTTTAATGAGAACTCAATTACTATGAACTATCCGAAATCGTTAAATAACTATGTAACACTCGAGCAATTTAAAGATGATGCGAGCAATCCCTAGCTTGCTGACTGGCTGGTGTTAATATCAGAAACGAGCATTAGATGCTTGAGAAAAGCATCAAACTCGGCTTGTATAAACCGGGCCATAAATATAGCCAGAAGATTCCACGTTTTTCTATTCGTATCTGTCTGATTCCTCGTATACGTGTTTGTGCACGTATGCAATCTGCATTAGGAAGATGAAAGTAACGGAGACTGAAATAGTACATGGAACAACTCGGTCGAAACTTTAGACAAACTCGTGAGTGCAAAATTGTGTGTGTAAGGTCTAGGTTTATCTCTCAATGTCGCTCAAAAGTAATTTAGCAAATAGCGTTTATTAGATTTTTAAAATTTAAATTCACTTGGAAAGTAAACATGCGTTATCCGTATTTATTTTATTATTTTTATAATATACTTTGTGGAAAAAGTAAGAATTGTAAAATATAATATTCAAATCGTAATTATTGTTTCGAGTATTTAAATGATTAATTATACATTCATATTTTAACTATGCTGTGTGTCATCCATCATCACGCAGTAATTTTTTCGATTATTAATTAGGCGATCTAAAATTTGTCACAAACTTAAGACAAATCTATTGTTGAGATAAATTTATAATTCCCATTCAAATTTCAGAACTAGAATATAACTTATAATCTTATTCTGAATTTTTTGGCACAAATTATAGATTATCTAAAACGAACTTTTAATTAAATTTTTGTATTGAATTCTCATAATAATTACAGATCTAAAAAGAATTTAAAGTCACATAAAAAGTGATTCCTAATCGAAACTTTTATTACATTTAGTGTTATTAAACCTCGCGCCCATCGATACATTTTTTTATCAAATAGACAATAGTCAAATAGACAGATTAATCAATTTTCGAAATCGTATTAAGTAAAAGAATCCTTCGAGAAATCCTTGAAATCGACGTGTGAAGAGCCGGTTGCTTATCAAATTCGGCGAGGCGTAATGACGGTTTGATTTCGGTATTTTCGGATTTTCTTCGCGGCAATATTCGTTGATGCTGGACGAAATACAAGTGCCAGAGGCTGAGTGGCTAAACCCTCAGCCGCGGGGGCCGATAACCAGATGATAACCGGCTCTTACCCGTTAAATCCATTAACGCCGCTAGCGATTAATCGGTTTCCGTGGCGCCGTGCTGACGGCGAGCTGTTCAAATTTGCAGTGGAGGGTCGCGATTGACCGAATCAGTCAATGTTTGTACAGCCCGAAAATTCTCAGTATTTCAATCATCTATCAAATCTTTGATAGACAGTCAATTTGTCTTTTCTGAAAGTGTGAAGTATGAATACATTCATTATAAATTAAGGAAAATCGAGAGTTAAAAAAGGGGATCACAGCTTTAATTTTACAATTATTATTTTATTAGTTATTATTTTATTTTCATCATTAAATCCGAATTTCAATAATTAATGAAAAAGACAATTATACGGATAAGACATTAAAAATATTATAAATAAATCGTATTTAATCAATTTGTACCAATTTGTAAAAAGTTCTCACATGATATTGTATCAAATAAAATAATTGTATTCAGTAAATGATTTATACGATATATTTTTTATAATTAATATGTTTTTAATATCGTATTTCACAAGTGTCTTCTATCTTTCTCTCCAATTTATTTATTATTAATAACATAAATAATGCCAATTGAAGGCTATTAAGAGTCAACATAAGTGCACATATAAGTTTGTTTAACAAACATTTACAACTTGCAATATTGATAGAGAGATTTATCGGATCATATTTGAGCTATTTTCAACGATCGAATATGTTATTAGTTACGTCTATTTTTATGTGTCATGTGTCCTTTAGTTAGGATATTTACAGCCTCCCAAATAAACAGATAAGTTATCCAACATAGTTGCAATCAAGTGCAAGGAATCCAAAAAGAATTTGTGAATTAGCTATAATGATATAGAATATTCTTACAAAAAATTTATATTGGATATGAATTCGTTATGTCTTTGGAGGCATATAATAATGTACGTTCTTAATTTATATATTATTTAAAATAGAACTGTAAGCACACATATGATCTAAGACATTCGTATTTGTTTATAAATTAAATTATAAATGAAGACTGTCTTTCTGTCATTTGATATGTAATATTTCAGAAATAAGGTATTTATTGAAGGATTCCTTAACATCTAAAACTTCAATACTTTTCCAATCAAATTCATAATTAAATTGAATTCTATGATCAGTAATTACAGGGCTTACTAGACTTACTATGCTGATTTTCAATAGCCTTCAATTTACATTATCTATTTTCTTTTTTTTTTTATTTTTGAAAGTTCCTGATCGTAAATCTTGTCATTATTTTGTTATTAATATACTCTATTTCATAAAATATACTTATAATTTTATAAAATCTACGTATATTAATCGCGTGTTATATGTTATTCTGTTTCATCCTTTTGTCGTGTTGCGCATAGAAATGGGAGGCACGCGTAACCGAATATACAACTGTAACAGGTAACTTATTCCGATTCCATCAAGCATTCATATAACACGTTCTTGGATACCAAGGTGCAAGCTCGGTCAAAGTCACATACAGGTCGAATGTGACGCTTACAAAGCCTCGCTGAGCGAGACAGCACAGCGATACAGTTAGAGCGAAACAGCATAACAAGCAACAGTAACACACACATACACACACACACACACACACACACACACACACACACACACACGCACGCACGCACGCACGCACGCACGCACGCACGCATGCGCGCGCGCGCACATTACATATAATTTTTTCTTTATATTATAAATTTGAATATAAAAATCAAAAAGATATCAAAAAGATCTTTCATATTTGTACAAAATAAAATTATTTAGAAATAATATATACTCGTACATTTCTCTGGTTATAACTGTTATGTATAACTGTATACTCTGGTTATAACTACTATTGTAAAAGAAACATTTCCCGCGCAATTTTACGTCGTGAATTATTCATTGCAATATGAAAAGTTAAGTACAACAAAAGTGTAGAATTCCTATTGAATTGGTCAAATATCGGAAATTTTGTTTTATAATAAATATTCAAATGTATTAAATAAAATGAAGGGAAACAGAGTTAATACAAGGAAACACAGGGGAGCGTCCATTTTAGGATATTGTAGCAAAACATGCTTAATGAAGGATAAGGGAATTATGAAATAGTGAATATTGCATCCCATTTTATAAGCAATCTTTCTAACATCTTTTTGTTTTTTTTTAATTTATTTCAATTAAATATTTTATATGATTAAATATTATTATCAAAAGGCTAACATTATTTAGGTTTGAAATAAAACAATTTAGTTATCTTTTTTTGCAACTGCTTTTTTTATAATAAAAAATAATATCGCATGTTTAATTTACAAAATAAATGAGGACTATAATTTTACAAAACATTACATTACAAACATTATATTTTAAAAATTAAATTTTACGTAATGTTAGTATATATATATATATATATATATATATGTATATAAATTTTATATGTATAAAAATTATGGAGTATAATTGGATAAAAAGAACTCATTATGCTGTATGCGTAGTAATTACAATAATCGTTTGGCAAACATAAAGATAATATTACCTTGTTAAATTGATGGTTTTAATTTGTGTTTATTATCATAAAATAATTTCTCATAATTTCACATATGTGTTTGCAATACAAATATAAAATTGACATACTTTCCTTTATTACTTCAATACTATTTTATAAATGTAATATGTACATATTTAATATTCATGAAAGATCTGTCTTTGTTATTTATAAATTATTAAAGAACGAGCTTGGCACAGTAGATCAAATAAGAAGGGAAGATACGTCATGGCGGGGTCCGATCATGAACCAGTCGTGAAAATTCGCAATTATTATTTTTGCAAAAAATACCACCTCAATCAGAAATCGAACCCCTGGATCTCCTGCTTACCGGGGAGACATCTTATCCTTTTGACTACAGAGGCATATAATGATATTTATCTCAATAACGTGTTTAGAACAACATGTTAAACAATCCAATGTTATACATGTATACATATATTACAATATACATATATATATATACATGTATATTCTCCCCTCCGAATGATTCCAGAACGATGATGATCTCTCATTCCATGGATGTAGCGATGACACCCTCCAATGCCACTGGCAAATATACAATAATCCTCCTGGTGCGAGCCCCCGAAAAAATATATTTATATTTTATATATATATATATATATATATATATATATATATACAAATTATATATATAATCGATAGAGAAAGTCACATGCGAGAAATAACTTACGAATTAATCAAAAATAAAAATTGTCCAGCGATATTTTCTTCTTCTACTTTTATATAGGCTCCTGTTTTACCTCACTTCATATGCCTGTGATGCGCATGTCATACACAGGCATATGGGACCTACTTTTTAACGCCGATTCCAAATTTTTTTAAGAGTTCTGTGGGCAAGAAATCTCGTGGTTTGCCAGACACGAAAATATTTTGGTCCTGCCGAGATCTGTAACATACTAGACCAATGCGCTGTCTATTATCTCACGCTCGCTCTCGACTTTGATATTTTTACACTCGTAAAACTTTTTTTTTATTCTAAATATTTTTGGAACAAACTTGATCTATAGTATAAACTTTATAGTTGCATTATTTATTTTACTGCTATAAAAAACGAAATATATAGTAATATTATATCTATTTTGTACAATCTTTAGTTATACAAGATTAAGATTATTATTTTTTTAACTTATAATAATCTGCATTCTTTAAATTACAATTAATTTTAATTAATTTAGGTTGATAATGAATGTCTATGTGATGGAAAATCTACCGAGAATGATATTGCCACGGTGATATATGGTTTAGTATGGCGCGATAAATCGTACGTCGTTAGTTTCGAACGAAGCGCCGAAGAATCCAATTTTCTTTCTTGGCATATTTCCTTTTTGACTCAGTTATTATATCGAAAGCTACTTACGTGTTACAATAGGTATAAGACTCACTGTATAAGAACTTCGTTTTATACGAAGTGTCTCGTGAGATATATTATCATAATAATGTAATATTTTCTTCATTAAATTTCGAAACGTTTTCATCGACAAACATTGGATTGGGCGTCATTTCCAAATGAATATCTTGATAATTAAATCTCAAGACAATTTCAACTTCTAGCAGAAAAATAGCCTTTAATTGCACAAGAAAATAGGGGTATTCTGTATAGTGAGCGCTGCCTCATTAAGAAAGCGCAAAAGTAATTATCGCGGAATATAAATCGAAATGTCGAGGTAAAATTCCTTTGCCACTTTGTCGGGCAATAAAGAAGCGAATGCGAGATGGGTTATTGTACGAGAAATGGAAACTTTGGTAATTACTTTGATATTTACTATGATAATTCGCTATTCATGCAGATAATATTGATATTGATTATCCACCGTTTGTGTGCTGTTACGCATGAATTTTTAAGGAATATATCTTTTAATGTTAAATATTCAAAGAAAAGAATATGCTTCTTTTCTTTATCTTAAAAGACGAACAAATAATAACAATAAATACAAATAATAACAATAAATACGATAAATAAAATAGAAAAAAAGGAAAAGAGAAAAGACAAAGAAAGGAAAGAGAGAAGGATAGTCTGTCCTATGAAACAATGAAGTTCTTTACTAAGTTCTATAATCTCTCTTGTAATCTCTTTAAGAAGTTAATTCTGATAAGCCAATTCCGGATTAGAATTAGTCAAGTGACAGATTAGATTATGAATTTTACAATAATCTGCACATGAGCATTTATTAATACACTCTATAATTTTGATCAATGAAGAATTTTATTTATGAAAATATAAAATTTTATTCTTTTTCTATTTCTGAGAAGGAAAAACTTATTTCCAAGTTAAATCTTGGCAATTTGAATTTTCAATTAGCTTAAGGAACTTTCCATATTTAAGTGAATAATTTAGTTTATTGAATTACTCAAGGCTTAACCAAATAAAAAAGTTCTCTACTTTTATTTATAATTTTAGAAATATTGAAGCTTTTACATTTCAGTTAAAACAAATATTAATTACAATATAATTGTGAAAATTACGTTAAAATAAAAGACATTAATTTTATACAGATTTAGATTTGAACATCTCTTTGAACATCGCGTATCTTTCTTGTTTGAAATTTTCGTTGAATGAATCATGAGGGAATAGTTGGAATCGATCGATAACGCCAGAATGCTCGACGCGTTTCGCACTCAGCCAACCATGTGTCTTTCATTCAGCTCTTTCATCATCGCTAGATATTTAAAAAGTGATATCATCACGTTTTTTTTTTTTTTTTTTGTAGTGACAGCTCAATTTCTGTCAGCACGCCGTTTTATTTCACCGCGATATAATTGTTAAACTATATATATATATATATATATATATATATATATATATATATAGTTTCGCTCGTGTTACAAAACGGTACATATCTCGGGAAGAAAAAGAAAGCAAATTGAATTACCTTATTATTGATGATTGATTTTGAACCATTAACTCTTGTATTAATATTCTAATATAATTTATCACTTTTTCAAGGCGGATTTAAACGAGTATTTAAATTATGTGTTATATTATTTACAATGTTATAATCGAAATTAAGAATTCTGTGATTATTTTTTATAATTTATTTGCTTCAAAAAATATAATGTTTAAATTAAATTTTTTAATGATACTTTACGCATTATTCTTATTCTATTTCCGATATAACTTATTAGATTCAAACTTCTTTCTTTCTCTCTCTCTCTCTCTCTCTCTCTCTCTCTCCCCCCCCCCCCCCAATAAAGTCTCGGGAATACGTCATGTACCTAATTATTCCTTCTATCCTATAGCATTTTGTCTTCCACCCTCGATGATCACTATCATTAATTTGCATCAACGAACTCCCTTATTTAGCCTTGGAAGACTTCATGTAAGGGTGTCGAAAGTCTTTACCCTGCGACATAGTATTTCGGGATTATACGTGGGAGAAATGTTTTCTAAGAAATTAAACGATGTACAGGATAATGAAATTAGAATCTAATTAAGAATATAAAAGTAATGGCAGATCGCTATGTCAAACATTCGTGAAAGCAGTTTATCAAATCAAATCTTGCAGCAGTTTTAACGTAACGCCATTGCGATATTAGTCAAACGGATTTCAGTAGAACTGCCAAGGACATTGGCTGTGCCAATTCCCACAGTACTGCGAATGGCGCATTCAATTTGGTCAGACCAAAGTCCTCTGTGGTTTCTTGTACTTGCCAAACCTGTCTGTAACCGCTTAACCGTGCACAAGTCTCAGTTAGAATTCGCTCCTCGATTAAACAAAGCGAAATTCGTCGTTATCTCATCTCATTTTACATTACACATAATTTGTAAAACTTGTGTATAATTTCATATGTAACTTATATGTAAAATATTTTAACTATTGTACAAAACTCTACTATAAAATTCCATTCCTTATATTCATTCTAATTCATAAAATTGTACTCTAAAATCATTCGAGTATGATATATTAAAGTAAAAAAAGTAGATCAATTTTAAATTTAAATTTGTGTAAGAATTTGTGATTCCCACATACTGCAGTTTTAGGCATTATATTTTTTAATTATCGCTATTATAAATTATTAAAAGTAATACTGCAACCTGTAATTTTTCTTTGATGCATTTCTATAAAGTTAACATATTTAGAAAAATTAACTATTTGATTTTTCTAAATTTTTCTACGATGCATTTCTATAGAGTTTATATTTAAAAATTAACTATCATACTACTCTTTTTAATTTCGTGTCATTTTCATTTTATTACTTGGGAGGTTAATAAATTTTGTGCGCGTTATCGTACTAGTCGAAGCAAGGATGTTCCGTCATTTAGGATGGCTCAACATCTCACAATTCGAAACATCCATGCATCGTCTTATTGAATATTTTGCAGCGCAACGAACGTATCGATCGAATTTGTGTTATAAATTATCGAGCCTCGCGAAATTAAATACCACTCACATATTTCTTGTGAATAACACCACGCGATAGATAGGAAATCTGGCAAGCATCCGTACAAGTGGTGGCGGTCGCAATCAGTTTTTGGCGTCTATAAGAGCTACATTCGTAAGCTGCTTGTAAAAGATAAGAGAAATACGAAAGATAGAAACAACGATATTCGTGTCACGGCCATTAATGTCATTTAGCAAATGTGTCTCTGGAATATCTCGACGGACAATATATCGGCTCGATAATCCTTTGTTTAACTTTCTCAACTTTCTCCCTTGTTTAACTTTCTTCTGGAGGATATCGTAGCGGACGTTAATGTATAGTACACTGTTGGAAAAAAAAATGTGTTGAATTTAACATAAATCGCATGTCCCAAACGGTCCACTCAAAATTTTGTGTTAATTTAACATAATATGGATGTGTTAAATAGTAACACCGACACTATGTTAATATTTCAACAAAAAAGAAATGTACTCTTGATCTTAATTTGAAGTTAATTGTGTGTTACAATTAACATAATTTTTATGATAAAATAATATGTCGAGACGCGTCAAAATTCAAGACTATGCCGAAACCACACAAAGAATAATAACAAGTCATCCCCACTCCTGTTATAGAGTAAAACCAATATTTTTTTTGTGTAAATTTTAACATATCGAATAAATACGTACGAATTGTGTTATTTTAACACATTTCTTAAATCATTTTAATAATTTTACATTTTATATTTGTTAAGATCAGTTAACGTAGTAGACATGTGTTAAATTTACATATAAATATGGTAGGTTATTTAACACAAAAATTTTAACAAGGACCGATTTTAACACAAATACAAATGTTTTTTACTGTGTACTATAAATATTTAAAAATCGCTTTTTAATTTCGCTTGTAGGAAATCGTATCTGGCCCACGTATTTCGTGCCGTGCATTTATACGATACGAGATATTTGAAATTTTCCTTGACTATAAACGATAACAAGAGCGATTAGAATAGCTCTGAAGACAGGTGTAATTACTTGCGAGTTTCAATATGCATGTGCTACAAAGACTTTGCTTGATATTCCGCGTAATTAAATTTCAACGAATTCCGTAAAAGGTTGACTGCATCCGAGGCAAGCAATTATAATTTTACGCTTCGTACGAAATTCATTATGACTTATTCGAAAATATTATTTTTAACATACAAAGGAAAGAGAAGTAAAACATGCGGAATATTCTAAAAAGTCTGCAAAATTATGAAAAAAAAAAAAAAACATTATTCAATTTTGTTTTCATAACATTTTTATACTTCATGTTATTTTCTTTTTATTATCTTTGTTCTCGACGAAACTTGAATTTTGAAGATCAATACTCGAAGATCTAAGAGAATTTCTATTCATATTTATTGGTGTGTTCGAAATTCTACTGTTGCTTTTCAATCGAGCGAAAAATAGCTGGAATGGAAGAAACAAAATTATAGATCGACACCTCGATACAATCGACTAAAGTCAACTCTAAAGCTACATTTTTCCACGTCGAGGAAATTTAATGCTGTAAAAAATATCGATACTTCAATGTTATATCATATATAAAGAAATCTCTCGTTGTCTGTTTTTGATGAATGGAAAAATTATTAGTTTGACACATAATTGTATTTTTGTAATCCAAAGTTTTTCATTAATGAAAAAGACATAACAAAAGCAACAATTAATTGTACTTTTTGTTTCTTGTCATTTTATCTTGTATCTGTGCTTTGAATTAATGTAATAAAAGGTGATGAAATTATATTTATTTGAAAGTTTAATTTTTATATGATCAATTATACACATTCAATACACATTTGTCTTTTATATATACATATATCTTAAGTATATTTATAGTTAAATTAATGACGCACGAAAACGTGGAATAATATATATATTTTATAAAATATATATATTTATCGCTTTTACAAGTTTAGAAAATAATTTAGTGTAATATATTTTATACCTTTTACTATTTTTTAATATTTAAAATAATAAAATATCACATAATTTATGTATTATTTTATATATATATATATATATATATTAATTGTTACTAAAAGCTGCGTTCAAAATATTTTTTGCAAAATAAATTATTTAATTTTGTAAACCTGATACTCAATAATCAATTTTCAATAATTGTGTTTTCTAATTAATTTTTTAATAAATAAATATATATATATATATATATATATATATTTATTTATTTATTTATTTATTTATTAAAAAATTAATTAGAAAACACAATTATTAAAAATTGATTATTGAGTATCAGGTTTACAAAATTAAACAATTTATTTTGTAACAAATATTTTGAACGCAGCTTTCAGTAACAATTAATTAAAAGGAATACACTTACTACAACAAAGCTCCGTATAAATACTCTTAATAAACCACTTAAATGCATTAGTTCTTTTCAATTATATCTTTTTGCGGAAAACTGTTTGTGACTATGGAGCATCACGAAAGCGTATCCAATCTATTTAATGAAATCCAACACGAGAATGCGCAAGAGGTAATATTGACAAATTGAGCAAATTCTTTTAAACTTTTCCAAGCCAGTCAACACAACAAAAATTTTACACGGAGCTGTTACGTTAAATATTATCAGGAAATCTTGCAAAATTCTCGCTGTCTAATTGGCCTCTACTGAGCTAGATGGAAGAACAAAACTCTGTGAAGTGAAGCGTCTCACAAACAATGGTCTGCGTTAAACGAGAAACAACTCAACCAAATAGAAGAAAGGCAATATCTAAAGAAGAATACTTAAGTTAAATAAGTTACTTTCAAAATAATTACGTATTTATACTTAAAACATTAAAAATAATAATTCATTGAAATCTTTGATCGTTTACGATTAAATTTTAAAAAATTATAATTCAAAAATAAAACATTCGTGAGAGAGAGAGAGAGAGAGAGAGAGAGAGAGAGAGAGAGAACTACGATTACACATTGTGTAATTCTAGTTAATAGAATAAATGCCTATTTTTGAATTCTCAAATTTCTCATTTTGGAGAACAATCCGTGTAGCTGGACTCCCGATCGAGGCTGAAGGAGAGCGAGCGAGCGGTATTAATTAAAACCGCTATCGAGCGTGTCGAGCAGGCGCCAGCCCGATATCGCACCCTTCGCGATCCTGTGCCGCTTTTACCGGCGCGCAAACACAGTGCTGTTGCTATCAACGGCCCGACCTGTTATGTGTGCTTGCTTTCTCGTCTTTCAGCTCCGCGTCGCCGTGCCATATCTGTCGTTCGGCGCCCGTATCTATCGCGTACCCCCTCAAACGACAAAGCGCGACGTCTGTCGGCGCTCGCAAATGCGCCTCTCGCAGCCAACTCGATCCGGCTTGGATCAAGAGTGGATTTCGAATCATCGAAATTTCCCGTTTGTGCGATTAATCCTTCTTGTACAATTTTCCACTCTCTTTCACTCCGACTCACAAGTTCGCAAAAACAAAACACTTCTTTTCCTTCTATCTTCCTTTTTTTATCTCTTTTCAATTTCGATTTATCCGATAATCCCTTTATACATTGATCTTTCCGTGAGCTACATTGATCACGTGACCTATAAAAAGAATAGAAAGTTTCTCGAAAATATCGCGCGTACCGCGCAAGTAAGTATATATCCGATGTAGAATTTTAAAAATAATTTGTTTATGCACTCCTCTGAGCATATTTTCCCAACTCGCCAATCTCAAGCACACTCTAAATGTAATACAAACAAGAGATACTTCATCGTTGGTTGGGAAAAACAGCCTATGCTGCCATTTTCTTGCATACGCCAACCATTTTTTCGCCATGGATAAGCATTTTACATTTGTGTGTTTGCAAAGCCACGGTCTACGTCGGATTATATCGGGCACACTTACTCAACAAGCGTGTTCGCTTAATCGCTGTAAGCCGCGCACCCATAAATCGCGCTTAATCTCCATGTTCATATCGCGCAGTTTGCTTAATCCCCGGCTTGAGTAATGAGAGAGTTAAACGGAGAATAAGAAAGTCAGTGTCTTTCTCGCCGTTAATTTGCATCGAATTAACGTTTCCCGTTTAAGAACGCCCGTTAAAACGCGTCCCGTCCTTTGCTCGTATTTGAGTGATAAAAATTTAAAAAAAATTTTAGGTGCACATTTCCCTGAGCACACTCTCCGGTGTTCGGTGGTGAGATATCACTCGGTTTGGCACTCGTCGAATTTATCGGATCGATTATCGGGATCGGCATTAATGTACTTGACATCCCGCGCGCACCGAAGTACCAAAGAAACGCGGGGAACAAACGCGTGAAACTGGAAACTGCCGATCCGAAAGCCGCCGCAATAAAACGTATTAGTGCAAATGCACGCGCAGAAGCAGCTTTGTTAGCGGGCTACAATTCTGGGAATGTTCTCGACATTCTCTAACATGACATAACTTTGAATAACCACTCGTTGGATATATATATATATATATATATATATATATATATATATTGGCTCGAACTTTCTATAATTTTACGACGAGTAACGACTGTGTCTCTGCCTTCGGATAGCGTTAGCAATAGGTAAGTTTAGTTAGTTTGAAAATGTTCCATGTAAGTTGACTTGCTGACATATGTTTTTACGAGCCGACAAACTTTGCGATAAATATATAAAAGACCGTTGATAAAGACTTTTTTAATTTCGTAGATCTAGCTTTAGCTTCTGCTATCTTGTGTACGACATAAATTTTGGAGGCAATCAAAAACGTATCAATTGTTCCTGGTAAACAAACTGGCAAACAAAATGCATAAATATTGGATTTCAGCCAAAATACTTGGTCGAAACTTAATAAAGTCCCGGTACGAAATGCAGAACAAAAAAAACTTAATTACTTCGGCTAACTTTCCCGTGAAACCCATTTAACTGTCAACACTGCGATCGCGCAAAGTTTACAGTCAGATACGAAGTTTGACGATATACGGAATTGCAATCATTAGCGTCGTCATCGTCGACGCCGCGTGCGGAACGTGTCCAAATGCATTTTCAATGCTTATTGTGGTGGCACAGCCAGAAATGATATTCTCGAACGGAACACATGCGATAGGAATACGTTGTGTCAAATTTTGCAAATGTGTGATATATCTCACTTTATCATACGATCCCGCTAGGCACAGATGTTGCGATCTCTGACTTGCTTGTTCGGTACTCAGCGGACTTGTTTCGCTTGATTGCATGCCGCTTCGCATGTCGGGGATCGTAATAACCACCCGTGAATGCAGACAGTTGCACGTGAAACAGGGTATTACTTAGATTAATGACAGTGGCCCCAGGATAAACCCACGCCGGTGATTATCCGTTTAGAGTTTGCAGTCTTGGAACTTTGACATTTACGGTTTACGCGATTCCCTGAATCACGCTTCTTTTAATTTAGATATAATTAGATATAAAGAAAAGTTGTACCTAAAATTTCTATTAAATATTTTCGAAAATATCTACAAATACGTACAGAAATAATATATCTTTCATTGAAAATGTATTTTCTATAATGAAATAAAAAAATCTATTTTCCTCTCGAGCTGTGCCTCTATTATCATTACGACGCAAATATTTTTTCATATTTATACTCTATTGAAATTTTCCACAAAATTGTCATCAAATCAACGCACTATTCAGCAAATTTATCCATACCGCGCAGTTAGCCATTCAATGCGGATTCGAATATCTCTCGCGTATTCATTGCATTTTTACTATATCATAGTCATTCTTTGCTTATAAATTTTCAATTTTCAGGAGGATAATAGCAAAATTTCTTGTCGTATTTTTACTCGATAGAAATTTTTTAAAATATTTATGTTATTCGGAAAGTGTAAACGCGTATAGATTCCGCCGAGGGAAAATCGCAGCGTGCGGTAACTTAAAGATTAAAAATTCAGGAGAACGAAGGATGGTTCGGTAATTCCGGGTCCCTTTCGTTCAAGTATATCTTTTGATCGGCGTTGTCTATTTCGAAATAGTAAGTGGATGATGAAAGATAGAAGGTGTACTAAAACACCAATGTTCGCGTTAATAATTCATGACATTGCGCAAAGCATCCGCTTCGTGAAACATCGCGCGATTCATCTCCCCCCCCCTCCCCCTCGGAATCGCTTCTTGCGCGCTCTTTTCGGTGGTAACTGCGCTTGCTGAGTTGACAGAAATTACATGAGCCTTCGTAGCAATAGCTCAGCAAATTGGTGCATTCTCTCAATCACTCGGGATAAACACTTCGGGTGAATTTATCGGCGACTACGCGCGTTCCTGCGCTTTCGTACCGCCCCCGGCGCAAAAGGATGTTCGTAACGGCAGTCTCAATTTGCTTCCACAACACAGTTACGCTAATTAAGCTTTGCCCGAACAATAGTGAGCTTATGACCAGCATTCTTTATAAATGTAAGATTAACCGCGGAAACGGCGGTGAGATTTTATTCGTTGGATTTTTACCTCACCTTTCCTCTTTCGCAAGTCACACACAAGAATGTTGGTAAGCGTATGGGATTTTTAATTATAATTCCTAGTCTCGCTACATATATTTTTTCTAATTTTTTTAATGTACATTGTTTTCTTTTTTCATTTCCATTTATGTAGAATTTTTAATATAAGTAATATTAAAATTCTCTTTGTTAATGTTTAGTGAAAAAAATTCCGAAATTTCGTGGAATTTTTATATCATTTTTTATGTTTATATATTTGACACCCCGTTAGAAAGAGAGTTAATTGCTTTTTTTTTTTTATGTTAAGTACTGTACTCATATATTATAATGCAAGATTATAATTTCTATGCATAATATTTTACGAAGCATACGAGAAAAATAATTTTACAATGATCAATAACGCTTTTAATCATCGTGAAAAATATATGAAAAATTAAAGGAGATTATCCAGAATATAATTGAATAATTTTCAAAGTTTTGCGCGGTATCAAATAACATATATCTCAAGGATTTCAAAAAATTATTAACCTACAGCCAGTTATTTTTTTAAGTAAGTCTAATAAAGTAGATTGTTTCGGTGAGGCTTAATTGAATCGCCATCGTCGCGCAAGTTATCCCCTGCGGGAAATAGGGCTTTAATTTCTCAACCCTCGTTCTCAAGGCTCTTTTATACAACGACCCGAAGCTTCGGCTTTTCAGCTATTGGCTTGCTAATTAATCCCGTCAGCGCGACCGAACATCCGGCTGTGTTCGACGATGCGTGATGATCATCGGATCCATCGGACCGGCTGGAGAATACTCGAGCGGACAAGTTAGATTAACGTCGAGTAAATGCGCACGTATAGAACAGGTACTCTCATTGGTACATTTTCTTTTTTTTTTACGATACAGTATAAAGCTATGATCCTGCTACGATCAGCCTAATACCGCACGTGATGTTACACAAGGGATAACGAAGCTTATAATCATGATATTACAAGGGAAATGTTTCGGAGCTTATCATCACGGTATTATAAGCGCGGCACTTAACGCAAATACCTTTAAAAACTGTTCGTGCTGCCTGATGCATTCGCGATTGTTTCAGATATAATGTTATTTTATTAATAATCTCTCTCGAAATTATAGAATGTGAATCTATCTATCTATCTATCTCTTTCGGAACAAAACTTCTTTCATTCTTGAAATGTTACAATAGTTCTTGCCTCTTCTTGTCTTCACTTCTGAATACAATAATCTTGGAATTATATAAAACTGCGAAAAATTGTTTTTTTTTTATGTAATAACTTTTAGAATAAATATTACACAAAAAAAGAATATATAAATATTTTATATCACACATAAAGCACATAGTTTGACGCGAAGTGAAATTCCTACTAAAAAATGCGATATCTTTTTCATTAGAAATATTGTTTTTAGTTACATCGTGAAAAGGAATATTACACTTCGGTAGAAAGTATAAATCTTATATCAAAGATTAACGGAGTTAATCACGATTTTCAACGAACTTCTGTAATGATATTATGTAGATATAGCTGACTGCTGTTAGAACGTTATAATTATGCAGGTTCTCGTTTACATCAGCTTAAAGGTTTACAGGAGACGAATTCACGACAGATTGGTTGATCGCATATTCGCTTGACTATATCGCAACTTCTCCATTAATATTCAGGGTTGGAAAGTAAGTTATTTGCCATTACAGTTACCTTTTGATAACAAATTGATAACGGCGCTATTTCTTTTTTAGTAATTTTTAACAGTAACGTAGTTACATTTTTTTCAATAACAATAACAAATTTAACAATTATCTCTGGCATTACTTTTTATATCTTTATTATTATTACTTTTGAATCTATTTATGACATAATTTTTGTATATACTCAATGTTCAATCTTCGATTGATATTCATACTGTTATATTTAAAATCATCTTAAGAATAATTTATCATAAATCAATCAAAAAACTGATTTTATAAATACCACCTTTTAAAAATTTGTAAATAGAAAGTTGTGTAAGGATGAAAAAAAATGTAAATTTTGACAATATTTATGAATTTAATGAAAACTGTAATCTTTTTTATTTGCATTTTGAGTATTTTAAAATCTTCTTAAATTTTTTCTTGCGAATTTAAGATAAAAAATTTTATCGTTCTTGTATCAATAGTTTAACAAAAAAATATGAAAAAAATGAAGTTTTTTATTTAATCTCGTTTTAGTATTAAAAAAGTAACAGAAAAAGTATGAATCGAGAGAAGTAATGATAGCCCTTTTTAAGTAACGATAACAAGTTACTTTTCAGAATCAATAATTATAGTAATTATAGTAACTATAGTAATTAGTTTTAAAAGATAATCCTTTCCCAATCCTGAGGATTCCGTAAGATAATCGTTTTTCCTCGACAAAAGTGTGATTTAACGAAAGTTTTCACATTTAAACGTACATTTATCGTACATTTATCGAGAGTAGGAAACTATGCTGTATAAATGATCAAAAAGCTGAACTACGTTTTACGCGAAATGCATTGGCAGGATTAAGTTGAACGGACGTGTAGCTATCGCACGTGTCCGGAATATGTGGAATATGTGAAACGCATGTGAGACGAACTGCAGGAAAATGCGCAGGAAATGTTTTACGACTCCCGCACATTTAATTATTTAATTATTTTTTTTACAGAAATTGAGTGATCAGACAGCCAGTAGAAATTGCATTTTACAGATAATTGCTCAGACTTGCCTCCCCTGACAAAGCTAAATTTTAATTCTCCGCGCTTTATTGACAACTGCGTTCGCGATCGTATTCTTTCCGTATAAAAAGAGATTTATATTATATTCACGTTTATGATGAGAATCGCAAACGGAATCCAATACCGAAAGCTGTGATGGGAATCGCGAACGTCTACGCGATCAACCATTACACGTCTCTCGCGATATCGATTGCGTTAGAAATATCGAAATAGCAAAATAGTAAAGTAAAAATATCATCATCGAGGATGTCGGATTATTCTGCTCCACTTCCAGTTTCTAAAAATCTTCTTTTCAAATAAAATATGTAATATCTTTACCGTTGCATCTATTTGCAGTGTAATTATATAAATTTTTAAATTTTGACATGTTCGGAACATTTTTGGCAATCCAGTTTCTGCCAATTTTTCTTATTTCTTTTATTTAAGTTTCTTTCTTGACAAAGAAATCATATGATATAGATTGTAAACGACAAAAGCTACTCCCATCATCTCATTGTTGCATTATTGCACGCGATTCCGGATCACTCGGTGAGTTACAGATCATCAAATTCGCGGCTGTCCGGCTCGTCGCTGTTAATTTCATATCTTATTCCAGCTGCTACTTGCTATTAATCGCATGTATCGACGTGGCCATCAACTTCGAAAGCTGATGGCAGCGCGTACGCACCGTCAATCGTACGTTAATAAAGCAACTTCCCAGCGGGCAATATTACACGCGACATAGATATACGCGTATCCACGGCTCGTAATTTACTGTGCATCAATATGGCATCGGTAAAACAGTGATAGCAATGATGGCGTGAGGATTCGTAATTATACGAATTGCGCGGGAATACGTCAGGGTAAATTCATTCGTGGCTGACACGTGGAGAGACGCGTCGCTGCCTCGGATTTGTTTAATTCACAAATGCACTCCGGAATGTCAATCTGCGCGATGCATTGCACCCTTGGCGGTTTCTATTAAGGCTGCTCCTTGTAACAGTAGTCGGTAAATCAAATGTTATTCGAGGAAAATTGTAATTAGTGCTTTCAGGAGCGAGCTTGTCTGTTTAGAGAAAGAGAGAGAGACTAATTTTATTATTTCTACCAATTAGCTCTTGTATGTATCTGTTTCAAGCATCTTTCTAGAAGATTTTGTCTTGTCAATTTCAATGTTCTTAAACTAATTGTAGAATTAATAAACAAAAAAATTTATTTTTATATTGTATTCTTATTAATTTTAAAATCCACGATTTTCTTTTATTTTTTTTTTTTTGTAGAAGTGTAAGGGCAGAATTATCGAAAACTTCCTTTGTTCTTCGTGTTACAAATGTGGAAAGCATTCCATACAATTACAATAGCTAAAAGCGAAACAGTCAATAATGAATAATTCTTTGATTCTTCGATTTTACCGCTGTTCTAATAATAGTTTTGGTAGAAGATGCTTGAAATGTTTCTTTCTTTGATGTACAATTTTCTTGTCTCACATATTATTCAATGAATTATTTATAGATTTTAAAATAGTTACTATCAGCTGATTCTAAATAATTGTAAAAGAATTAATATTTAATGGAACGAACACTATTTTTCCTGGAAATCAATCAACCAAAATCGATTAAATCCAGTTTCAAGAATTTTATCACAAGCTGTCAAGTTCTTTCAATATCTTTTCTTGCTATATTTTCCGATCGTTTCAGTTTATTTTAAAATCAAGCAAGTAAAATTCATATAAAAATTGTATATTTTAGAGTGCTACGTTTACGTTACTAATAGTCAATCTACTAATACAAATTTTTAACGGAGTTTAAACTCGCGAGAATATCTTCCATATTAGATCATACTACATGATTGAGTCCCGTTTAAATCAATTAGGGAACATTGCGGATGTTATACACATATTTTCGCGAGTTTACCTTTTTAGGCATCGCTATCGAAACGCGATAATTTAAGAAAAACACGTGAACACGTCTTAATTCGATTTCGACGTCGAGTTTACAATAAACGCGCGGTTCGCGCGTTCTTTTTTTATAGCTGTGGGGGCGATCTTCCGCCGAGGTGGTGATTCAATGTGGCATTACGTATGGCAGTGCATAGATCACCGTCGCGATATCGCCCTTCTCTTTTATTCGATGATTTTTCTCGCTGCTTCCCGTATCTCTCGCAGCGGGACGTACGTATTTGGCTGGCAGGTTGCTTCGTCGTTCCGGATGCGATTTATGTTCCTGAGAATCCGCGGCGCGAGTGTTGCGACTTCCGATAAACGATGGCAGATTTATTTACGACTTCGGTCGCGAAAGTTCGATGCCGGTTACCAGATGGATGACGCTGGACTCGTTAGTTGCAGGATTTATGACGACGTCGGTCGTTCGCGAGTCTACTATCTAGTACTATTCGGTGGCATACAGCGAAAACGGATTATGCTATGATCGATGCAGGACCGCCGAGGGGAGAAATCGAAAGAAATCGCGTTGCGAGCTAACTGGAAGAGATTACGTTACCCAATGCAGAGTCAAATTTCTTGGTTAAAGCTCACTCTATTTGCTTAGAGGTAATCTTATCACGGTTAGATAATCTACTTGATTAAATCTAGAGTGGGGAAAAAGAAACCTTAAAATTGCATTTGTAAGGAGAGAGAAGAAATACCGCCGATAGAACCGTCGCAGAAATGAAGAAAATTAATAAAAGTTATCAATCGATTAAATCGAGATGAGTAACGAAAACGAGCAGGATTATAACGTTATAACAATAATTAAAATAGCATTATGTAGTCAATTCAGCAGCGTTGATGCAATCTATTCCTAATAATTGTCCATCAAATTTCCCCATTACAATGGAGTCGTCGCTTCAAGCTCGACGATAATACAGCGTCGATACAGACCATCATCTCCTTGTCTCATCTAACTGCTGCCAAGCACTCATTTACTCCGCACCTGCTCGCTCCATTAAAATCTGATCACGACACATAGAAGAGATAAAGATATGGGATTTTATCGGCGCTCGTAAAATTCATAAGCGAGATGGAAGGCACTAGGGATGTACGAGCTTAAAGAGGCGACGAGGATAAAATCGAGAAGGACTTTACATCGAATAATCGCTCTCCGTGCGAGAAGGTTGTTGTTGCTCGATATTATATGGGAATCGATTGACGTTTACGAGAGGGTGAGACACGATCCTTATCCCCCAGATGCAATTCCCGAGTTCCCGAGGATGCAGCCGTTTCCAGCCTCCTTATGATCTTACAAATTTCGTTTGATGCCTCGCGTGCAAGCGAGGCTCTCGCTGAATTATGTATCAGGATGACATCGACGATTGACGTTAACGCTACAGCGTGTCGAGTACGCTTGCAAGGGAGGGATGTATAAGGGACCATAACCCATGACGATACTGTCGATATCATTATCCTCGGCGAGCATACATGCCCCCGCAGGCTCGCCCGATGAATGTTTCACCGCGATGAGGACATTTGAATTTCAAGCACGCACCGTGCAATCGCACTGTGCAGATACGTGTTCCCCGTGTAATTACGCCGAGAGAGTTTTAAATTCGTTGTGGATTAGCGATGGATTAACTAGATGGAACACGGGCAAAATTGCATATGTAATTTGCCATCGACTTTTTCGCAGCCCGCACGCCACGGCCCTCAGGTAAGTTAAATTACGACGATATTTCGCGTTAGAAATATACGAAAGGACTTAAACTTGATTAACTTCAGGTTGGGAATTAATCAAGTTTACTTTATTAGGAATTTCATTTGAGATATTTATTACGGTATTACGGTACATTCATCGATGGAAATAGAGAGGCAGGTTCCGGCAAACGACGACATTCTGGTTAAGAAAATCTCCAGTCTAAATCTATGTCGCGGAATTTTTTATCTTGGGAATCTTGTAAAATATTTAATATAATTTTTAGAGACTGTTGTAAAATATTTTTACCAGCTTCGGGGAAAAATAGATAAATCGTAATAGCTGTGATTTATCTTCAACGCACGATTTATTATTTTTTTTCAAAATAGTAGTATATTGATTTGGATATACCGTCTCTGCATGCTTTCAACCATTGTAAGAACAAAAGAATTGACAAAGGACTATTAGGTATACAGAATGCATTCTGTTGCAGGCCGCATTAAGGACTAATTTAGGAGGTATTTTCTTTTCGACAACCGACGTGATTGGACCGCCTTCAATTTGCGACTATTGTCTGCGCCAGCCTGTGTTCGTTTCTAATTTGGCGTCGCGTTATCGGTCGATAATGCACAGTTCCACAATTTCATCGCCCGCGGAGAAGTCATGTACGTTTCGCATGAGCGTACGTACGCGTATGATAATGTAAATTATGGATTGGCCATACCCGAATTTGTCCCCGACCGAATTTATACGCGCGTCTCGCCATGATCGACACGACACGGGGGGGGGGGGGGGGAGTTTGACACTGCCTTTCGATATATGTCGCTATGCACAAAACAAATGTGTCACAGCCACGTGCGTGCGAAGCGTGCATCGAGTGGACAATCCTCGGTACACGATGCCTCATCGAGCTCCTGCCCCGGGCTCCCACGAGTCGGGAATATCAGGGTTAAAATAATGCCGCGAATTACGTTTGCTCCATAATGTCTTCATTTAAAATTACCTAATGCCTTCGTTAACATTATAATAACGCTGCGAATTCCTTTACGTTACGCGGCGTACACGCTGAATGTAATGAGTATAAATCTGTTCTATCAAAAAAGCACGGAAAATAAGAACGTATATTCAGCAAACTTGAAAAATGATAAATTTACTTGAGAATTTAAATCAAAAGAATTTATACCTGCCGCTTTTAATTATTCAGATTTCTCTGTAAAGGCATTCATATATATATATATGTTCTGTATGTATACAGCCAAAACAGGAAAATAAATTTGAACGATTTATATCGGAAATATAAAGGCGTATGCACAGATGTGCGAAATAATTATATATTTACGTAATATATACATTAAAATTTGAATAGAACATTTGATTGGTTATTTTTCAAATGAAAAAGAATGCAAATCATATTCTAACATTTTATTTGCAACATTCTTATCTTTTTACTCTTCCCCCCCCCCCACACACACACACACACAACACACACACACACACACACACACACACACACACACACACACACACACACGGAGTCAGATGCTCGCCACGTCGTTGATTCTGGGTAATGCTAAGAGTGAACAATACTGTTTTTTATCATCTAAAACTGAAAAAATATCATCAATAATCATAAAAACTTAAAAAATTGTGTTTTTAAAAATTTTAAAAATTTTAACATTGCGCTGTACCGTACCAGACCGCTATGACGCCTCAGGGCGTCACTTGTACACATCCGTCCTTGTTTGAGTCCTGGATAGGGGACCTCAAAATTCTTTTTTATGGAACAACAAGCTCTTTTAGTTTTTAAAATAGCGGCCCTCTAAGGGTTAACAAAAGTTTTTATGCACCAATAAAATGGTAGATCTCATGTAATATTTCGATTAGGTATTAAGGACGATGGAGGATCAAAAGGCGTTGACCATTATGATTTTCCGATACACTGTAACGCTGCTGAAGTGAAACGTAATTTTCACATGTACACATCGAGCGTAGAAGCCAGCCTGGAAAAAGAATTCAACGGATAACATGAGCGGCCGGGGAAGGGATGCTTCGATTACGATAAAAGCGCGCTCGCGAATCTAAAATGCTCTTTCACTTTTGTATGCAACAGCCATTTTAAGCTAGATATCCATTTTTATCCATTTTTAAGCTGGATCCAGCTCGTCCAGCAATTTTTTTCTTTTTCCTCTTTTTTTTTTTTCTGCGTACGCCCGCCAGCCGTTTGCGCCGCATAAAGCGCGAATATTTCTCGTATTGCTGTTATTTTTCTAAATCCCGTGCGTCACTCGTGCGATTGAATCGATTGAATTTACATCGTGGAAATCGATACGACATTCGTCACTCGTTAGTTTGCGATAACGCGATCAGCGAGAAGTTTGACGGCGGATATCGTACCGCGCGGTGCCGCACGATTGGACGCGCGCTCCTCGAATTCGTGCGGAATTTCAGGGGGAATTTTTTAGCCGAGTCGAGTTTTGCCACGCGTTTTTGAGAGCGGCTGCATCTACTAACTGCATAGCTACGTGCGCTGATTGTTCGCCCGTGATGCGCTTTGCATGTATACGCGCCGATATACGTCGCGCGAGAAAACTCACAGGACTGACGTCCGAATACGCAGTCGGCTACACGATCGACATTGGCAGTTATCATGTTTTGATGAAACATCTTGTTCGACGTTATTGCACCGTTGACGAGGACAATGCTCGGACTTAATTAAAAATCCTCGTAACTCGATTGTCACGCGGGGCCGTTCCCGTGAAATGCGCAGCGTGAAAATTAAACGAAAAATCGCACGCCAATGTGAACCGACGTAGCTGGAGCTAATTATAATTTTATGAGCTACCAATTTTAACATGCACTTGATATGTATATAATGCAATATTTAACGAAAGAAAAAAAGAGGACTTGATTTTTAAATTATTAAATTAAAAAGTTTAAATTTAATTAGAAGTACTTTCCGCATTGTTTTTAAAATCGGAAAAATTTATGTGTAATAAAAAGAATTCACACATTTAATAATGGCAATAGAACTAGATTATTTTCAATTTTTATTAATTTAGATATAACGTTTATATATAATTTTTTTTTTATTGATATTTTTATCCCCGCTCGGTCTCATAAAAGTCCAAATTATTGCGATTCGCGATGCCTGTATCAAGAACGGATGGAATAAATCTCGGTTGAATGGTTTTCCAAAACTTGTGAACTTGTGTTTCGCTTTCGTCGGTTTTCAGATTAGAAGATAAAATTCCGTTCGTTTGTCTCGATACGACGTCTCTGCCTCGTACATAATCGGTTTTTCGTTCGCCGGGTGTGTAAATCAAATGTCGCCATCGATTTCGTAAAACCGCCCCGTCGTCCAATGACTCTCGCATCACTCGTTCCCATATATATCGGGCCACATGCCGTCGGTTTCGTTGCGTATAACCACATGACGATTTTGACGTTTTCCAATACTTGCGGCGAAATCCGGCGTGCGGTCGCGCTTCCGGTCCACGCGGATCTACTCGATCGACGGATTCGCTTTGACCAACAACTGCGGGGAAATGTGAAATATAGCGGTTGGAGATGTGAATAACTAGATACGTACGTACAAATGATGAATTTCGAGCGGAGCGATACTCGAGCATCATTTTATTGTCATTGGAAATAATATATATTTACAGAAGTTGAAAATACTTATGTAAATATGAAATAGAATTAATATAGATTAATTATATGTATAGAGTAATGTTATTATTCTACATTGTGATATATTGTGCTATTAATACGCGAGTATTGTGAAGTTGTTATTATCGAGATTATAAGTGGAATTAATTAGAATTTGTATAGACGTCTCGGTTTTATTTAATAATAAAATTTAATATTCTTAGCTTGTAAGGGATTCGAGTGTATCAAAAGTTCTCGATATTATAGTTGATTGCTTCTAATACCGATGCGGGATACAATCCGCGAAGTGCGTTTATCAGAAAAAGCAAATTTAGGCAGATAGTTGAAATAGAAGCAGTAACGCGTCCAAAGCAGTTGGACCAATTTTTCCCAAACACTCTAAATGCAAATCAGTCTTGTTATCTTGGCTGGATATGGATTTTCGAGGCAAACTTCTTTTATAGAAGTCGTGACAAGGGAAGATGGAAATCTGTTTGCATGCAGCAGCGTACGCAGACAGTCCGCGACGTGTACTAATCATTCGGGAATGCCTATCAAAGAAACGCTAATATTATTTCGCATTTTAAGGAAATTGCATTAGCATTCATTTGCACTCTTTTGAGGCGGTTCTGTGCGCATAAAATGTGCTTGCATAAAATGTGCTTGTTATTAATTGAAAATCAAGAAGAAAAATCAATTTCAAGTGTAACGATATTAGATATTTAGAGAGGAAGCCTAAGAAAATTCTATTTTTTTCAACATATAGAAATTATAACAAATTAGATGTGTTTTGTAAAGTGTGTTTTATTTAATGCAATATAAAGTGAAACAGAAAAAGACAGGACATTAGCATTTAACGTAGTCTTGAAACATTCTTTAATGCTTTTATTTATTTATTATTATAATTACTATCGACTGTTTAGTAATTTAATAATTTTTTTGTTGAATATCTAAACATTGAATTACAATATTCTGTCCGAATGCATGCGGGCATGGCGTTTGTAATTAAACACAGTAGCATTTGTAATTAAGCGATCGCAGAGATATTATTGGTATTTTCATTGCAAGCGAATACAGCATTTTCTATGTAATTAATCCAACCGATTGTATTTACAACTGCATTCGAAACCCTCATATGTGAGGAGTAATCTTATCATCGACGAGCAGCGATGATTTGAGTTGATTCGCGACGAGATTTAATAATAAAGCTATCGTAGAAGCACAATCGTTTTCAGTTTCATAGTAATAAAATCTATACATTCTTTATTATATGGCTCTTCATTCGTGCTGAACTATATATGTTAGATTTTCTTGAACAAATTGTTTAAATTATTAATTGATATTGCAATACATAATGCCATGTTCTCAATTGTGAGTGAAATAACAATAACGAAAAAGTTAATAGATTCTTTCGGATAAATAATGAAATCTTCCGTACGTGCTATTTCTCGAACATTTTTTTTGAGATCTAACGCGAGAAAAATGGCAGAGAATTTGCTTTTGATTACTCGCTTCGACTTTATTCATTTGTGCTTTCTAGCATGTTAGTCAAGTGGAAAATCCTCTGTGAATACAATATTATTCGTTTGCGGAAACTTCAATTTTTCCACGTCATTGCGATCACGTTGAGTGAAAGTATTCCCGAGGGATGTCGCGATCGATAAAACTTGAGAAAATGGTGAGCGTAATGTTCGTAACAGATAAAAACTTTCTTTGATACACTTTTATTTTTTACACTTTTATAACTAACTTGCGATAACTAAATGTATGCATTACAAAGAATTTTTATTTAGTATATCATTTAGTATATTCAAATTTCATATAAAGTTCATTCATTGGCAAGACTTGTTAAAGTGATTTCACCAGCTTCACAAAATATCTCATTACTCATTACAATGCCAGTCAGATAATTGTGACAGGGAATTAAAAACAATCTCATGATATCGTTAAATAACGAGATTCTTAATCGTTATAAAAATAATATCTGTTCCACAATTAAATCATGTGTTCAAACGTTTGAGTTTCGCGCTTAAAATTTATCGTGACGCTAGAGCGTGGCGTTAGAAAAAAAAGAAAATGGTTGAGCGCGCACTAGAAGGGAATAGGAGGATCAAGCTAGCTATTAAGAAGAAGCCATTGTAAAAAATAAAGGCTGCAATAAACGAATTTCTTTTATTCAAAAATAAGATCAAAGGCTATTAATTTAGTTGGAATCGCACGTGCAAACAAGGATAAAAAAGAAGAATGGCGGGCAAAACTACACGAAGGCGTTGTTGATCCATACATCATGTTAAAGAATTTATGATTTTAAAACTAGGATTAACTGTATTACTCTCACAATTAAATCCTGAATTATTTTTAATTAATTACACAAATAATCAATAATTAAGCATATATAATATACGTAATGTTTTATATTTGCAAATTTTTCTTATTATTAATTTGATAAGATAAAATATATATTTGTGTTTAATGTGATTCTTTTGTGATAAGTGTACTTGACTGTTAACAAAGAAAGTCAATATCTATTTGCGAAATTGTCGAGTTACATTGTGCCAAGTTGATAAATTACTTGCAATTCTCGGAAGGACGCTTGATATGTTCATAATAAGGTAACGCCGTACGATCTCGTGAAATTGTTTTGCCAATTATAGCAAACCAAATGCTCGTGTTGATTTTCTTTGTAGAATTACAGTTATTTCCGAGTTTGATCGCACAAGATCTTGCTGTGCTGCAAAACAAATTATCGGAAATCTTGACGCGCAGTGACGTAAGAACTGTGAGTTATAGAAAAAAGCCATTCGCATCGAGATGAATAATATTTATGATTTATTTTACGATATTAACTATCTAGCGATAGATATTATATTTCTGTGTGTGTGTGTGTGTGTGTGTGTGTGTGTGTGTGTGTGTGTGTGTGTGTGTGTGTAGCTACTATATATATATATATAGATATATAGATATATATATATATATATATAGATAGATAGATAGATAGTTAGATAGCTTAATATGCCCAGCACAACTTTTGCTACTATTTTAAAAAATATTGATATTACTTCAATACTTCTGTCACGTGGAAAAATATACTCGGAGATTGATCACGGGAATATAAAATATTGGGTTTCTTCATGAAAGCAAACCCGTAATATTCTGCGTACGAAAGTTTCAACTCCAATGTAGTTGATCGAAGATTCATACGTTCGCTCGTTTTACATTTTTCAAAAACGCATAAATAACAGAAAGAAAAATGCACACGTAACAAGATATTTTCGTTTAACTTTTGCCGTATCGCTCGATATATACGACGATATGTGACAAATACGCTCAACTAGTCTCGCGTATTTGCCATCCTACAAACAAATAAATAAAAATTCCGAGTGTACTCATAACTCGCTATTGATAACGTCTATATCACGTCATCATCGATTTATCCTTTTTCTGTCGTATAAAAATTACGTTTCCAAAGTTTTCCTGTTCGCTGCCAAAACTAATTGCGAAAACACGAGTATGTTATTACGATTCTCGAAGATTGCTGAATAATACAAATTATTTAGCTATTCGATCGAATTATCACTGTTATACGTTTTCTGTGTCGCAGCATTAGCGAGAATATAACGTCGTTTCGGAATTGTGCGCAATAGCTCGTAAGTAAAAATTCAATTATAAATTCAAACATTATGGCTAAAATCTTTAATAACGGTTTGCCGCATAAAATATATATACCAAAATAATATATAATATGATATACCAAATAATATCAAACAAAATAAACGTCAAATACGAAAAATTGTATTAAATAAATTCTATTACAATTTCTTTTTTGTTTCAAAGCAAGAAATATACAGAGAGATTAAATTATTATTTAATTTTGGCGTCGCGTTATTAAAATGCAAGAGGAATAATTTATTGCGCGCGAATTTTATCTCACCATTATTTTATAGCTTTGAGATTAAACATAATAGTGTTCCCATTCATCTGATAGAGATCAAATTAAATAAATTGAATTAAAAGGATTTATTTCAACTGCACTGTATGTCATAAACTGTATCATAACTTAAACTTAAAAACGCGATAAAAGATATATTTTAATTAAATCTCGATAAATATAAAAACAATTAGGCAAACATTCACTCAACTACATCTTTATTACATATAAAAATCTGAATAATCTGAAATTTAATTGATTAATCTTAAAAATAGAAAATTGACAGGCATACGAGTAATTAATGTTGCTAGACATTAATTAAACAAACGATATAACTGTATTTAATCTCCTATTAGTTTTATGTCACGTAACTACCTTGACCATGTTGTTAAGAAAGTACTATGGAAACTAGTTAACAACTCAGTTCACTCGAAACCCGCAGAACCTTGTATGAGACTCTCGATCCTTCTTCAAAGATTGTAATACCTGAAGGCAGTACTTGGTAACGATCGAATGAACGTAATTCTCTAGTATATGACGAAAATATTTTTCACCTTCTTCTTGGAAATAAAAATGATACAAATATCTGGAAAAATAATAATTTTAACAAGAAAATTATCTAAATATTAATATTTTTATAGAGAGACTTGAAATACAAATTTTTAATATTATTAAATATTGTATTTTTTTTTAATATTTTGTACAATTATACGCTGAATAATTATATAATAAAATTATATATATATATATATATATATATATATATCTTTAGATTATATAAAAAAATGAACTCAAACATTTTATGCTCCTTTGAGAAAATAAAATCTTTATCTCTTTTTTTTAATATAATCTTTACAAAAAAATTAATTTAAGGATCCACGTAGATATTACTTGTAAGGATTATCAAAGACAAGTTCCAACTACTGAATGACTGAAAAGTTCGACAAGGATGATTGCGTTGCCCATTCATCTTAATAGAAAAGTCAAGTTAATCCGTAACAAATTAAGTTCTCGAGCAAAGAAGTTTTGGTTTCTTACTAGATCTCGGCAAACGCATTGACGAGAATTCTCTAACACGAGGGAGTATGCGGCATTGTGTTAGATATTCCTACAGGAATCATATATACACATCACGGAACTTCCCGAGGGATTGGTCCGGATCGGATGTTGATCCCTGACATGAGCATTATCTGCGACTTTATTCGACGACAACGACCCCCATAGTGACGAAGGTGAACAACGACAACGGAGCTGAATCCTCTCGCGAATGGACAGGCGTGATGTAAAAATTACTTATAAAGGATATCACGTAACTTGCCAGATTTATAACAAATTTTGACAGATTTATTACAGATTTGAAATCGATTTTTCGAAAGAAAATGTAAGTAGCTTTTCGTATTATAGACGATTAAAAAAGAGAGGACTAGCTAAACAGAAAAATACGTGATAAAATAATATTCTTCATTTTTTAAACTTTAGTGGATTTTATATTTACAAAATTCATGGATAATTTTATTTTGAAACTCTGATATATATGGGTAAGGCTACATAACGTTGAAATTAACAATAAATAATAATCGCTTCATAACTAATATATAAATAAATATTGGAGACATAGTATTTTTTTTTAATTAAAATATATAGCACACACCCACTCACACGCCCCCCCCACACACACACACACACACACACACACAAATATAAATATTTGGAGAAGGAAGCTATAAATCTTTACTTATTAGATAAGAAATAATAATACTTCATAATTATAAAAAGTTATATAACAATAAAATAAAGCATAGTTCACATTTCAAATACAAAAAGAAGATCTTAAACATTTTAAATCACTAAATGTAATTCATTTTCTTTTTATTCTTTGCATAATATATCGCTTAATGCGTGAATTGAATTTTTATGATTTACATTTCCGTGATTTCTTTTAGAGAGAAGCTAATATCTTCACTCGTAAAAAACCGGATATTACGTATTGCCATGATGCCATTACAACGATGTATAGATACGAATGCGCCTCAGCATTTTCAATGTGATATTATTGTTATATTTTTCTTTCAATATGATTTGTACAGTTTGTATCCTTTTACAAAAAGATTATGTGAATAAGATTTCTGTTTTCTGACCATAGCCGTCCAAATGTAATTATTATTAATTATTTTTTAATACAATCATGTAATTTTATAGCTTGTTGACTCTCCAAAACTCGAAGGGGTGTCTAATTACTGACTAAAATAGAAAATTAAATGAAGCACTTGCACGTAAAGAAGTTCTAGCAATGTAATTCCAAATAATCTGATATTCACATAATTCCACTTAGTTACACATTGAAAATCCATTTTAAACAACAAGTTAATTTGTGTCAAAATTCAGGATAGTTCTATTTATTATATGAGAAACATTAATATATATATATATATATATATATAAAACGTATTTTAAAATTTATATCAAAATATATGGCATGTAAAATTACAAGTAGAATCGTAAAATCGAACTCATCGTGAAATTTGATGTAAATTATAGATCTCATCTAAAATGAATTTAAATAGATCTTAAACTTCAATATTGCAAGTGAAATATAGCAATGCTAGAATATCAAATATTTCTATAAAAGATTTATATATTGAAAATATATATAAATTGTTCGAATCCCTGCAATCAAAGATAGAAATGGAAAATTACAAGAAATTTAACAACGGCAATATATTTTCGTATATCTTTAATCTGAAGATTGAAATAAACTACGTCGGACATTGTAAAATATCGGACATTGTAAAATCAAATATCGGACACGCTGCGGAGCAATGACGAGGGTCGATATCGTCGTCTCTAATTGAAAGAGGATCCACGCCATAATCCGCCCTCTGACATTTTGTTCGTAGACTCGTGTCCGATGTCAGTGATGCGACACCACTTTACCGGTAACTAAAGATTTCTGACGTCGTTATCTGTTTACGAATCTTACTTTTTCCGAAAGAATGTCGCCGACGGTGTCCTCAGAGAGATGGATTCTAATTGACACTTTCGAAACCCATTATGATGGATCGTCTTTGGACGCGTCGTACTCGCGGACTCTCGTACTCTCTATGAGTTATCGAGTTGACGTAGTTCCCATGCCAATTTCCCCATGCCAGAGTAATTCGAGTGAGAACTATATATAATTTCAGCCAGCTAGGCGAATTAACATACCGCATCCGGAGGACGATCGAATCTACTATCTTCCTCCTTGCGCGATATTTTTAGCTTACGAGCGCGATTATAATTCTTGTCAGGACCTCGTTAATATTATCGCCTGTTACTCTCACATGTTACTCTCAGATAATGTGTAAGGCTGGCTTCGGCCAAGATGAGAGATTGATCGGTATCCGTGCAAACGCAACCCTTACGATTTCTACCCACCACGCGTAGTTTAGTACGAGAGCGTTGGCAACACGAGTGTCATTAATCCTTTTTGAAAGATTGGCATATAAATGATGGCGTTTTGCACGATGGTGGTGTAAAAACGTCGGGAGTAATTTCGCTGCACGAGAGGCCGACAGCTGCAGCGAACATTTGATCTTATATTTAATCCCTTTATTTAATACCACGGTGAATTATTGTCGTAATAGAGATGGATATTGTTATTGCTTACGAAAGTCTCAGGTTCCAGATTAATGGAATCGTTCGCGAGGGTGCAGGTGTGTAATAACAGAGATATCGGTTCTTGGAACATTTAACATACCGAGAAAATTCATTTCACGTAAATATATAATAATATCGAACATTAACCTTGTTACAGAAACATCATCTGTACGCGAAGAGTATTAATATAATATATAATACTTCACATTAGTAGTGAGAAAAGCATTATTTGATATTATATGGAAATTTTTATTAGAATATAAAAATAGTCGATTGAAATTTCCATTCTCTCTATTGTGTCAATTTTATACGAGCAACTTTTTCCACGAATTTATTCTCATTTCGGAGATTTTAACATAACTTTTTGTATAATGAACAGAAAGTAAACTGGCTAAAACTAAATATGTAAAAATTTTAATCTCAGTTTGAAAATTTAGATGCCAAAGTTGGCATACAAATTTCATTGCATAATAGTAAGATCTAAAAGATCTATTAAAAACTAGTAAAATAAAGAGATAATAAGAACGCATTTTAAAAGATAATCACTTTAATGGTAATTTTTCGGAGAACTTTTTTTATATTAATGATAAGTAGAATCTTGTATTCAGTAGTAATACGGTTAATATAATCTGACATCATCTAAGTGAATTATATCAAAGAAGAGTCAGCCGTCCTGGCTGACTCTTTATTTTATTTCGTTTTATTCTTAGCAAAGTTTTCTACGAGAGGTTCGACCAACTACTCGGCACTGGTCGGTCGTGAAACTCTCGCGGAACTCTATTCAACTTGAAGGCTCCGTTGACAAATCCTTCGGCCCGAAGTTCTCCCTCTTGGAAGTCACGTCAACCGAATTCTCGTTGTCGTCAAATGGCATCCAAGAATGGCTTTATATTCTCGCGATTTACTGCTGACGTGTAAGGAAATTAATAGCGGCATTCTCACGGAAAACGGTGCATTCGAGGTTTTAGCACGCTTTTAGCAACTCAGACTTTTGCAAGGAGAATAGTCCGCCTAATGGCTGACTGAAACTACTGCGTTATCACGTAGACGCGATTCAAGGCCGGGGTTCATTGTCCCAGAATGCGACGTGGGTGAGCTTAACTTTTATTCGAACGTGCCAATCTTCCCACGAAAGTGATGAGGGCAACGTGATGGCAAACTTAAGAAGGGGATGTCTCTCTCTCTCTCTCTCTCTCTCTCTGTATTATTTTCTTTTTATTTGAACTTCGTTCACCACAGGACGAAAAGAACGACGCAAAAGAAAGCATCGCGATTTGCGTCGTAAATACGTAAATGTAATGCGTAATAATAACGTATAGTTATTATTTTTATATTTATTTAAATCATAAGAATTTCCTGGATTTTCTCGGATCAGTTTTTAGATTCGTAAAAGAACACTTGTGGTGGTAAAATTCTCATCCCTCACATCCCATATTCAATGGTTCGTCACGATTTTCAACGGGAATTATGCTATTCATAACGAGACAGTTCAGCGAGCGATGGACGACGTACGCGGATAATGAATTTCCGATTTTCGCGTTATGACAATTAATAGACTCTTCGTCGCCAAGTGCTATTGATCAATTAACCAGTAAATATCCGCACCGTTTCTACCGACAAGCACGGCGTAGCGGCGTGGCGGCCGTGCTCGTTTCCCGACTGGAAACTCGCGGCAGATTCTTACCTCCCGCCGAAAAATAAGTAACTAATTTGATTTGAGAGTTTGACGCGAATGATTCTGGAAGTGATTCCGTCACCTCGCGCATAAATTGCCCGGAAGTAATCTGCCGTGGTACGCCCACGTATTTCCAACGAAACAACAGTGAGAGGCAAATACGCGCTGTTCTCTCTCTCTCTCTCTCCCCCCCCTCTCTCCCCCTCTATCTCTCTCTCTCTCTCTTTCTCTCGCGGCGGAATAGTTTGCGTAAAGTTGCCACGCGTACCGACATAATAGCACAATTCCAGCACAACGAAACGACGACACGTGGAACGGCGGCGAGTATTTTCCGACCCCGCCTTGCAAGTACCGTATCGATATGGCGGTAGACCCCGTAGAGTGTGATGTACTGAGACAGTGATAAATTTTACGCGAGTAAAATATGATTTTTACGGAACTAGCTCCGTCCTTGCTGTATAATGCAAGTATGGTGCTCCAACAAAAACGAAATATTCGCTAAATAATTCTTCTGGAGTTTGAAGAAATACAAAAAAAGTTGTCAAGGAAAAAATTTTTTACGATGCAAAATATACTCGTCCTAGCGCCAATTACAAGGTATAAGGGAATGAAATATACGAGATAAGAAATTCTTCTTTTTTTCTTATGTGTACATAAACGTAATAAGAATATATATCCCTCCACTTAAGAAAAGAAATCCGGGACGTCTTGCATATAATATAAAAGTTCCGTCAAGATTTTGCGACATTATTTTTTATAAACCTTAGCATATTGGACTTTCGTACTACGTTGGGAAAACTGGGTCAGTATTTCGCTGGAAAGGTGCGAGAAGGATATTAATTCTTCTGCCACCGCTGCCTTTTGTCTCGCGAGGTGTTTATTGCTTGCGTCGTTGTAAAATGTGGTGGAGTCGTTACATTTTTGTTACACTGGATTAAAACGGCCAGTTGCATTTGCGCCAGTTGCTTTCAGTCCGTAAAACGAAATGAGAAGTCCGACACTGTGCTACTTGAGACGTTTAGCTTCAATATCGTGGATGTGTAATATTCTTTATCATATCTATTAACTTTCGCTGCAAATAGCATTGCAAAACGATGCATTGGAAATTATTTCTTACGCTCAGAAGAAGAAATGAAAAGATTTCTAAAAACAAGAAAATTTAACATTTAAAAAAAACAAGAAAATAAATACTTACAATTAATTTTAAATGAACTCAATTATTCATCCCTTAAAATTTTTGCATGTACGAATTATTTTTTATCGGAAAGAGAATTGCAATTAATAAAGTAACAAGTATAAAGAAATATAATAAAGGAGAAAAATTTTATTCTATTAATGAAATGTTATTTTTGAGACAAAGAAATTATTTTTATCTGGAGCAGCATTAAATTGTAATCATCAAGCGTGATTTAAATGATTCAAATGATTATTTGTGCAGAAGCGCACCCATTGATCCGTACCTTCTTCTCAAAGAGACAACAATGTTATTTTTGTTGCTAATGGCAAATGATATAATGCTAATGGAAAACTGTGTAATTAAGAAACATCAATCACTAGAATTTAAGGAACTACAATCCATCATTTCCAGTGGTTGCGAAAAAGCAATGTACTTATCATCGAAGATCTCTGAAAGCGAATAAGCGTTAAGTTCGCAATTCGATCAATTAAACTTTCTCTAGGAATAGGCGTTATGCAAAAATTTCCACAAATCCAACAAATTTACTAAAATCGATATCGCGCAAAGTTTTAAGCGTATTCCACTTTTAAGCATATTTCACTTAAGGATTAAAGCGATAAGAAGTCGTAGAAATGAAAAAGTTTATTCATAATTGCGTGAATAATAATCTCAGAACAAACTTGTAACTTTTTCCATCGTGTCCTTTTTTTTGTTTTGCTCGCGACTCGTTGCAACGTGCTACGTGTTTCTTCGTTCGCTAAAATCATGGCACCTCGTTTTGCATAAAGAGAAAAGCACGAATTGCCTCTCGTTCGGCGTAATGCGTCAATTAAAGCGAAATTACAGCTAGTGTAATGACGCTCGAGTTTCGTCCGCCAGTTTCCAAGCAAGAGTCGGAAAAACAAAATAGTCGTGTTCAAAATAGACGAGAGGGAACGAGCACATTAAACTCTGTGTGTGTGTGTGTGTGTGTGTGTGTGTGTGTGTGTATGTGTGTGTGTGTGTGTGTGTGTGTGCAGCAAATATTACGAAGCGTTTGCAACACGAGCATCTATAATTTTCTATGCTATTACTAACGTGTATGTGTGTATGTGTGTATACACAGAGAGCGTGTGAAATATAACGAGAGAGATAATTGATATGTACACACACACACACACACACACACACACACACACACACACACACACACACACACACACACACACACACACACACACACAAATGTATATCTTACGACGAAAATGAAAGAATAAAACACACACTATACATTACACAATATAGGATAGAATGAATATGTTCTACGCTATAAAATATGAATTATTATTTAAAAAATTTATATTAAAAAAAAATTGAAAATCACGGTAATTATTATATTAACAAAATCGATGGTTATATCACACACACAATCATTAATGAGTTACAAAATTGATTACTGTCTTAAATATTTTAAAGAATTATTTAGAAATGTATTATCTGTATCAAAAAACCGTTTTAAATTCTTTTTATAACATAATATAAAAGTTATAAAAATTTTTTATACATTAAAATCTGCTTTCCTCTCTTTCCATACAATATAAACAAATTTTTTAAATATTTTAAATATTTTTATCAGTTTTTTTTTTTATATACGATTATATCTTTATACAATGAACGTACAAATTTCATTGATGATACATATGTAACAAAAATAAACTTTTTGCACATGTACCACGTAAAATTAATAAATAAGATAAATAAACAAAGAAATAAACAAATTCCGGGATTAATTCCCGCAATGATCCGCTATTTCCTAATTGATGTATTTTCGTAAGAGATCGTAAAAGAGGGACGAGAAGAAAATACTATTCTGTGACGAAACAGGAAATCGATGAGAAACTGGAATGTGCCCATAAGAGAAAGAACGGCTAAAGCAACAATGAGAAGTAAAATAAACCAGTAGCCAGCTTTATATTAGAAAAGCTTTCACTATTTTGTTGTGCAAAATACACACACACACACACACACACACACACACACACACACACACACACACACACACACACACACACACACACACACACACACATATACATATCGCGTTTGAACATCAGGCATGAATTAATGAACAATTGATTTCCTTATTTTCTGTTTAGCGAAATGTAGAACGAATTGCATATGCGAAATGACATACATAAAATTAACTTGTTATTGTCGGATATAAACACAATTATCGCTTAATTTTGTAAAAGCCAATAGCATTTACAAAATACATCATTTTGAAGAAAAGATTTACATAAAATATTTATATAAAATACGTTTGTATTATATATTTCAATAAGTTAGAAAATTGGAATTGCTTATAATTCAATGAAATTAGTAGTAAAAATAGACGTTATTCGCATTATTTTTAATTTATCAAATTTCGTTACCTAATAATAGCACTTATGTAATAGCACTTTAGTTTTTTACCTTACTACTTTGTTTTAGATATTCCCTATCATTCTCGCTTATAAAGCAAAAATCATCTCGATCGTCATTATTTTTAGCTCTATCCGCATTCGTTCAACCACATCCATGCTGTTTGTCAAATTAATTTTTCAGCCACATTTTGATTCAATCAGAATATTCAATCAGAATGAAAATTGCCGATAGAAAAGAAATAGGTTAAACATTACGTTGATTTAAAATTTGTCGGGAAAGCTTTCGATAGGTTTCGTTCTACTGACGAATAGAATGCCGCTTTTAAAAAGCATCGATCAATCACGTCTGCTTTTTGCGAAACCCGACTGCCTGATTATCTCCGGATTCGTCCTTTCACGGAAAACTGAATGAAATTGGAAGTACGGTGAAATCAAGTTGAGTGTCTACTTGAATGAATCGTTGAATTCGCAAAAGTGTAAAGAATAAAAATATAAAAGTTGCGAAACATGCCATTTATAAAAATGAATAAATAGAAATTTTTTTATTTTAAGTTAACATTAAATTAATATCAGTTATCATATTAGAATAATATTAGTAATAAATATCAGTTGTGTATATGAGTACTTGTTTTTTATTTATATGTATGCATATTTATAAAATTTCTACAGAAAATCATGCAGAAAATTTATGCTTACGTTCATAGGATCATGTTTAATTAATTAAAATTCGAATTTCCTATGCGCAATCCTGGGCATTGTTCTGTTACTTGAATGTTATTTCCGCGGCAAATATAAAATTATTAATTACATGCTTACACGGAAATTGATCGTTTCTATTATTTAATATCAGAAATCAAATATTTTTATCTTATTTAGAATTAAATGTCAAATAAATACTATTTTCCACCGTCGGAATACGAAACGTTTCGCAAAACGTTTGTTTGCTGCAAAACATTTGTTGCGAATATTACAAATGAAATGTTTACTCGTGTTAACAAAAATGTCAGTGGCTATTCGCGTTGCGAATTAAACTCGTTGAATTTACCGGCCGGCATTGGATGAACAATTTTGATGCCCCGATGCAATTACGGGATAAAAATTACGCGGACGTAGCCAGCGAGAACGGATGCCGTATCCTTTTCGAGATACGATAAACGATCAATTTTAATTCAGATTGACGTGTTCGGCATAATAACGCTGCGGGAATGGATAATACAGAACCATTATCGCGGTGGCAACATATCCTAATTTGCGTTTGCATAATGATGCGTAGCACGGTAAGAATTTAATCGGCTAACGCGTGATCATGGTTAAAATGTAATAAACTTCTACCATTAATGGCAATTGTTGAAATTTAATGTTGAATGTACAGCAACGTATGTTATTAATTCATTAATTATCCAATGATGAGAAACATCATCGGGACATTTCTTAAAACGTCAATGCGAAGAGAGAGGACGCTTTAGAGTGAGCGTTCAGTTCTTTTAATTTTCTTTAACACATCTAACGCACAAATAAATAATATGTAGATACATGTTTTTCTTTTTCATTAATGTTTAATAATATTTTTAGATTAATTTGCCATTTTGTATTATGTTGTTACACATCGATATTTGGCATATGTAATTATACATACGTAATCATAGATAAATATAAATATTTCCAAATAATTTTATGTATTATGTATAATAGGCTTTTACGCCAATGTTAATTAGTTCACGATGCTACAGTTTAATTAATTATAAGCCCTCCGAGTGGTTAATGACGTCCGAATTACTGCTACTGCAAAAACGTCTGTTTTTCAAAAGTAGGGTTTCACCATAGGGACGAATACTGAATTATAAGAGTGCTTCAATTTTGCCTACTGCGCGAATATAATCCACAAGTAGCGCGTTTACGCACACACGTAATCGGCAGTTTTGATCAAGCATTCCAATTAGCGAGATTATGATTTCCACCGCGGGCGAAACCGATGCAACATTTGTTGCTACATTGATTCGGCAATTGATCGACGTTGACAATTCGAATGAGTTATGTGCAAGGGCGGCGACTTTTATGTGCGTGAAGTCCACTCCACACATCAGAATTTTTCATGTGTGAAATTCCACACATGAACAATTTTAATATTTTGATATTTTTTTTTTCCACACATGAACGGTTTTGATATTCAAAAGCTCGTATCCTCTCCATCGGAGAATGTTTTTTCGACATATTAAATAGCCGAAAATTAACTGTAACATCTCTCGGAGACGTTGTTACGTTATTCTTCAAAAAGATAAGACTGTAAGGGACTTAGTTTCGGAGTATACAAAATATAATTAAAATACTGTTAACAATACATCGTGTGACATCGTGTACTCCAGAACATTCTTTTTCTGCATTGAGAAATACTGAAAATGTATTTGCGTTCTACACTGCAGCAAGTTCGGTTGAATTCAATACTTATATTGCATGTGCGCTCCGATATTGCTGAAACTTTAAAAGATATTGACTTATGGGTCCATTATAAAAAATAATATTCGGAGTTCAACGTTTGCTTTGCGGGATTAAGTTTTTTTGATTCATCAGGCACAAATAGTATTATTATTATTATATGATTCTAAATCTTTAACTTTTTTAACTTATTTAACTTTTTAGAATAAATTCGTTTCAACAAAAGAAAATATTTATTTAACTGTTAGAAGAATTTCGTTGTTTATTATTTTGTTATGATTATAAAGAGGTTTTAATATGACAGTAATAGTGAAAATTTTCTTATGTGCCCCCCCCCCCTCTTCTCCCTTACATTGTCCCACACATGGCGAATCGCCACCACTGGCTATGTGTTAACATAGAAGCGGATCGGCCACGCAATTCACACGTTTTACACGTTCGATGCGTTTCGGGAAATTGGTTTCATTACCGGCTCTTTTTATCAAGAGTAAAACCGACTTTTGGCGAAGCGCATTGTTAAAGCTTTCTTTTTTTTTTCGCTGATAATTAAACTCGCAGCCACAATTGCAAAGCTTCTGGGAGGGAGAGTTCATTAACGCAACGATTTTGCAATTTTCATCAGCTGATTTGCATGCTGTAACGTGATATTTACATGACATTTGTAATGAAATTTAATAACTCACATGTAGAAATGTATGCACAAATAAATTTTTAAGGTATAAATATATATGTGTGTGTGTGTGTGTGTGTGTGTGTGTGTGTGTGTGTGTGTGTGTGTGTGTGTGTGTGTGTGTGTGTGTGTGTGTGTGTGTGGTGTGTGTGTGTGTGTGTGTGTGTGTGTATGTAGAGATATACATATTATCTAAGGATATTAAATTTTAATTACTTGAAGACAGAAAGAGATATAATGTTCTCTAACGCCATAATGTTCTAAAAAATTTTCATGAATTACAAAATAAAACAAAGTTGCAGAATGAAATAAAATTACTCATTTTGACTATAAAAAGTAAAGAATCTTTTATTATAAAGTTTTTTATGAAATAATTTATTATCAATTTTTATTACATTATAATTAAAAAAAATTAAATGTCTTGTCAAATCGCTTTATAATTTCTTTGGTACTTAGTGCTCATTAATTATTTCACAAATCCGATGAATTCAATAACGGCACAAGTTCATTTTAGCTCAGATATTTATCAGTCTCATTATTCACGTATTAAGAGTGGCCTTTTTTACCGTATTTAAAGATGGCTTTTTTGCCATTGACATTTGTTATTTAATGCAATTCTGCCAATAGAAAGTTTATAATTCTTTTGTTTAATCGTCTTGTATTTAAAAGACATCTGCGAGCCTCTTTAATAAAAACTTCAATAATACAAACAGGCTTCATTACGAAGTTCTTGCGCTTCCTTCGGCTTTGCCATTCTACTCGATAATGGGAATTTGCTAGGACAGATCGAACAGCTCGAATTGCAGAGTTGACGAGAATCGACAGCAAAGCAGCACGTCCCATGAAGCCTACATTCTTTATATGCGTCTGGCATATGAAGAAGCGTCTGGTTCGACGATAATCGATTGTCGTGACGATCTGACGTGACAATTTCATTTCTTCTTTCACACAAAATAGCAGACTCACATCGTCACTTATGGAAGATATTCGAGAAGATTTAATATAAAATTATTTCGACGAGGGAGATTTTCCACTTTAAAATGTAGTCTCCGGAATACATCTAAAATTAGAAGATTGACGGGAAAAATGATAGCCTCTCGAATCTGAAGCGAAATCTAATCAGAGTCCCAAAGGCGCTGTAAATATACACTTTTCAAAGTGTATATTCTTCTCTGGCTAAATTACTGATTTCCGTATATAATTTTCATATACTTTGATTTGGATATTGCGAATAACGTGAATCATGTGAATACATCTAATTTCGGGATCGTGTAATTATAGAGAACGCTTAACAGTGTCTGCCCGTTTCCCCATGCCTGTTGTATAACATACTATATAATCACCTTAGACAGTCTAATCAGTTTGATAGCTGCTTGATCGTTGGAATACATCGGTATTGTGATACGACCGATCGATCTATTTAATATTCAGGAGGATTACCAACAATTGTAGACGTATTATAATTGACATCATCTTTAGCCTTACAATATTCATGTCAGCTTATAAGGTTCATATCATTGTACAATGTAATCTTGATCTATCAAATTCAGTTTATCACATTTTTACATGAAAATTAAATAGAGAAGATGTTGCTACATTGCCTTTATAAATTGACTCGTAAAAATTATTTGTCGTTACTTTATTGTTGATTCTGTTTCAAGGCCAAGCCACAGATGCGTTTATGATTATTAATAGACTGTCAATAATCGATGTCAATAAATTAACATTGTTCTTACCGTGGAAAATTTTTATGACGAATGAAATTGAATAACAACTTTATAATTAAAATATTGCAATGACATATTCGTATTAATTATTGGTCTTTTATATTTGCTGGAAAAATTTTAATTTTGACGTTAAAAAAAGAAATCTGATAGGATTTAAAACAAATTGTTTAAATATTTGTCAAAATACTCCACGATAAATTTTCATTTGTTTATTCTGATATTTAAAATAGCCATTAAATTGCAGGACTCAAAAGTAATGAATCTGTGAAAATTGAGAAAAGAATGAAGTTGATTTTGCTTCAATTTAAGCAAAAAATGCAATTAGCAAACTTTAATAGATTATGTATATTTTTAATTAAATTTATAAACAAATCATTTTTTTTTTTTTTACAAATATTAATTCTCGCAGCTCATTTTGCGTATTTTTTTATTCTATCTACAATATTTGTACATGATGACCAAAATGGAGCATGGTTATTAGTGTACAATCAATATATCCACAAAACAAGCCATCGAAAGGACGCGGTGCCGTATAATGAAATATTACGTAAGCCATTTCGCATCATGTCGCGCTATAAAAGGACGTTTCAATATCGTCGTTCAGGGCTTCACCCGTTCGCCTCAAGTTTAACTTGCACTCCGCTTTTAAACAAGAACGAATCCAGTCATGCGCGTGGGTGAAACTATTGAAAGTGCCTTGAGATTCGAATATATGAAAGTCTCTCGACAAGATCGAATTCCACCGTCAGTCTCGCGAAACTTTCAGCCCGTGACGCGTCATTTCCGGCTTTGCGGGGACCATTTGTGTCAGAGTTATCAAACTTCTTCTCACTTATTCCCTCCTCTTTCACGGTCGGAAAATCATGGCCCGTCTGGGTCATGGCGCGTATTGTTGCGTCGACATTAAAATATCTTACGACGCATAGCTTTTTGGGAAACTTTCTATTTGTATCCCCGTCGTATTTCCCTAACGGCAAACCGGTGATCGGTGACAGAATACAAGGGGATGTTTATATATTGCAATCAGAGAGCTGACATAAAATTGTGAACATGAAAGGACCACTTTTTATAAAAGGACCACTTTTAAAGATTATTTTCTTATTAGGGAAATAAGTATTTCAATATAGCGCACTACTTACAATTAATTCAGTAAAATTAATAAAATAAAAAAAATACACTCTTTTTATGTAAAAGTTAATTCGTGATTAAATTTTAGTTAGATCTTTTGCGATCTCTTAATTATTCTTTTTCAAATATCATTTTGTAAAAAGGTATCGTAATTATTAGGCATGTTCAATTTCTACAAATGTACAGATTTGTATTGCAATCTAAAAGATACTTCTATTTATAAATTTTATTTATTTCTATTTATAAATTGTATATTAAATTTATATTTTTATATTTTATTTTACTTATACTATGTATTTATATGTATATATTTTGACATGGTATATAGATCGCACACGCAATTCCTCTAAAGCGTCCCTCGCATTGTAGCCGCACGTTAAATTATAAATAGAATTCTGTCTCGATTTACAAATCATCTAAAGTGGACTTTACACACAAGCGTGGAATATTTACTCGCTAGGGATGATCAATCGCTCTTGTTCTAATCGAAGTTCCCTACTTACACAATCGGTACAACCAGACTCGTGTAAATAGACGAGAGATATCTATAGGAATTTTCTCACAACGCATCTCCCGTTTCGTGCCAATTCACGCGTCGCGGCGGGACGAAGAATGAAACGGTAAGCTCCACGTGTCAGCGGTCATTACGTAAGTCGGTCGGTCTGGATGTTTGGGGTGAGCGTGCTTTATCGCCACATCGGCGGGAGGTGCGCAAAAAGACCGGCCTCGGTTAGATGGTAGGTAGCGGAATTCTCGACAATTGCGGCATGTCAGCGACCGAAGAAAATTTCTACGCCGTGAGGAAGCACCGGCTCCGACATTTTGCGAGCATTCCCCGGTGTTTCACTCTGGTTTTCCAACTGGTAGTCGGCAGCCGACCGGAGATGGAAATCGCAACACGAGCATTTCGAACGGCTCTCCTCACTCTCGAGAATCTCGTAAAGCTCGGGATTCCTTTCTTCAGTATGTCCGTTGTATGTCCGATATTATATACGCGCGTATTCGTGTGTGCGCGTACTATACGTTAGCCAGTTGGCATTTGTCGTTCCACCCATAGAATCCCATAAAGTACGCGTACGAGGGAGATGGAAAGAGCGATGTGAGATAAATGTTTTTATGAAATCAAAGTGTCTCGCCGAAAGATATAGAAAAATCAAGTTTTTTTTTTTTTTTTTTTTTTTAGATTAACGAGACGTTTCAAATTCGGGAACGAAATTTCGTCTGGCGTCGTATGATATGGGAAGTTTTTATGTGACAGGAAACGGTGGTTGAAATTAGAACGATTCACAGTCGATTCACAGTCGCGTTAAAAAAAAAAAAAAAAAAAAAAAATACGGAGAAAATTGATATGTAAAAATGAAGCGCGATATATGACGGGGTGTAAAAAACATTTCTGATTAATATTTGCGTTTTCAAATATTTATTTATATATTCTGGTAGACTGATATGAATATATAGGTAACTGTTTATTTAAAAAATATAACTCTTATACTCTCGCTGTATAAGGGAAAAATAACTTTTTATTTTCCATGTCCATTCTGACGCGATTTAGAACTTTGAAGAATGAAATAAAAGCTTGATCAGTATCCAAATCGTAAAAATAAATATCAATTTGATAGAACGATCAGATTGTTCCCCTTCTGCAGCAATTCTATTGTAGTTGATATTTATTCGATTTGACGTGTCTAACAGCTTTACGTAACCAAATGTATTTGCGTACCTTTCGTGCTTTCCCTCACAGAGTCGCATCGTCGAAATCCTTCGAGGAACTCAAAGGCTGATCCTGCTCCTTTGAGATGTTCGTCGTTTGCTCCAGAATGATCATCTCGTATCCCTCGGGATTCTGTACTTTCGTGTTGCTGGGCAGCAGCGTCTCTTGCATGGTATTATTACCGTTACATATTTTGTCATTTTTACAGCCCTCCTTGATCTTCGGAGTACTGCCGTCGGAATTTCTTGAATAACATGGCAGAACCTACAAAAATGACGGTGTAAATTTTTTATTCGAAAGTTTTCAATCAGTATTCGATAATGCGTGATTTCAACATTAATAATCGGCACGTATTAATTACACGTTTTTCCCAGAAAACTGCCAGATTAACTTATGCCAATTAACGATTTAACAAACATAATATACTTAGTAAGTTATATATTCACAAGTAATTAAAATGATAACTCTTAAAAATTAGCTCAATTTCTCGATTGTCAATTTCATTAGTTCAACGAACCAGATGCTGATCTCATCTCGACGAGAAATGCACGTCCAGTTGAGCGACATTTGACTTCTCATGGTCTCATTTGTCAGTATATTTCTCAAGACAAAGCGCATTAAATTAATTTTACGGGAAAAATTATTAATCGATTCCACAATTAGTAGTTGATGAGAGCGTTCTGAGAGTCATTATGGGACAATCGTCAAGCCCATTTTATTATTACGAAAATAAGATCGAAAATGAATGAAAGGGCGTAGTCAAGTCGTAGCAGGTGTGGATAATTAAAAATTAATTTAATGCAGGTCGAGAAAAATTAATCAAACTTCACGAGCGCGAAGAAAATGCTCGTGACGCGCGAGACTCAACTCTCATTAATATCAAAGCATTTGCCATAAGTGGATTTTTTTACGTCGTAAAATCAAATTCTCTAGTACTAAATCTTTTTTAATTAAAGGAAAGTTTATAAAAAAAATTTTTCACAACAAAAAACGATAGACCGCGTTAAGTGACATGATTTCTCTGCGTTCTTATTCCTACAGCAAGATAAATGTCTAAAGAGAAAGCTAAATAGAAGGAAGAAAAGTTGTGCAAATACAATGAAAATATAGAGAAGAGAAGAATGATACAAGATCCAACACACATTTCCCGATAGGACATCAGGAAACGAGAAAATATCGCAAAGTATAAAACGTCCTTGTCGCGCGTAAATCTTGTTCTGTTCTATGAATTCACAAGAGTGGCAAGGAAAATCTTTTCGCGAGAAAAAGGACGCGAATCGTTCCTTTATCATAAATTTTCGCGTCGACAAATACGACGGTGGTCGAAACCGCCAATACACCAGCATCTTTCAAACGATTGAATATTCTTATTCGGAATGCAAGTTGCATTCAATAGGTTGCATCTTGCACAACATGTTGATGCATTTATACGGATCACGTCGCGTTTGATTGTCTCATTGGCGTACGTCAATGTCCTAAACACGTTTCATTTCATAAGCACGCGGATGCAGAAGGAAGAAATAGCTCCGCTGCAAATTAATTTCGACACGATAGAATTCTAGTCGTCGGTTTCTCCTTGAGAGTTGAGAATATAACGTATCAGATTCACGCTCCTTCGATAGTTTCCGGTAGTTTCGATGCAAATAGTTCTGTCCCAATTACTTAAAGTGCGTCCTTGCGCGGCATCCACCTTAGAAATTGCATGCACCTAGTTCTAAATGCATTGGCTGTATCGATGTAAAGTTATATTAGAAGGAACGTTATTGCATGCAATAATAATCTTTAATACTATTTTTTTTTTTTTCCATAAAAGCGCCCAATTTTTTTGCCTAAAAAATAAAAGTTTGTAAGACTCTAATACAATTGTTAATGCATGAATTTTCTACAAAAATTCGATGTTATACAAAAAATTAAATTTGATGCAAAATATTACGTTACATTGTTGGACAACTGTCGTTCGAGAATAACATCCAGGATAATTCACTTACTTTTATACTTTTCCGACTGAATGGGAAGCAACGAAACGAACAGCTTCACTCAATAGCTTCGGAAAATTCAATTTAGCCTTGACTCTCGTGATACGAAGCTTATTCAAAGAAACGAAAGGGAGACACGCTCGACACGCGCACGTACCTGCTTGAATTCCTTGCGAAAGTTGTCGTTGAGCCAGGCGTAGAGGAACGGATTGTAGCAGGTGCTGCTCATGGCGAGGCAGTGCGACATGAAGAAGCAGAGCCTGTAGTAGGACCAGTCGTTGACGTGCGAGTAGAAATCGTCGACGACGTTGACGATGTTGAGCGGCAACCAGGATACGCCGAATATGGCGACCATCGCGATCAGCATCCGGTTGGTCCGGCGTTTCCTCTCGCGATCCGCCTCCTCGCGCCTGCTAGTCTTGGCGCCGGGTTTCGCGCGCGCCCGATCGTTCAGCTTGATCGACACGCACACGTAGCAGAAGGCGATCACGAAGAACGGCACGACGAATTGGAATATCGAGGTGAGCGAGCTGAAGACCTTGCGAAACGGCTCGCTGGGCCAATTCTCCTCGCAGAAGGTATACGTCTCCTCCAGCTGCATGTAGAGCCCGTACGGCAGGGTAATCAGCAACGCGATCACCCATATACTCACGATGATCGCCAGGCACATCTTGATCTTCATGCGCAGGTGGAACGGATAGATGATCACGAGGAACCGGTCGACGGCTATGCTCGTCAGGGTGAGCGTGCTGATGTACACGCTCACGCCCTGGGCGTAGGGCACCAGGTGGCAGAGGGTCTTGCCGAAGACCCAACCGCCCAGGAAGGTGTACAGGGGGGTGAAGGGCACGGCGAGCACGCAGAGCAGCACGTCGCTGAGGGCGAGATTCGCGATGAAGAGATTCGTGACAGTGTGCATCTGGCGATTCCGCCCGACGACGAAGACCACCAGTACATTGCCGAATATCCCCAGCACGAAGATAACGACGTAGAACGCGCAGAATACTATCTGCACCATCAGATTCGACGTGACATCCTCCGACAGGTAGCTCGAGTTACGCGCCGATTGGTTTTGCATCGCGACCAGCACCACCGACGACGTTATTTGCGCCGTGCCGTTATTATCCATGGCGCATCTTGAAGAGAGCGCGATCGGCCAACTCGCGTTACACGCCTCCTCTTCCTCTTCCTCCTCTGTGCTACTCCTTCTTCTCTCCTCTCCCTCTTCGTTGCCACTTTCGTCGAATCGATCATGCGTCAGCGTGCCGCTGACGCGGATGGAATTGCTGGCGGTTCATCATCGCTCCCGGAACGATCGCGAAGCGGAAGGACTATCCGGTAATTTGATTCGGCGAAGCGGCCGGGAATTGACCGGGAGAAAATTCCGAACGAGGTGTACGAGGCCGGGGCGCTTGCCGAGATCCGCGAGCCGTGAATTAATTTCTCACGGAGCTCCTCGTCCATTAACGTCAACAACACTGCTGTTACCCCGCGCGCGACGGATGCTCAAGCGGGGGAGGGGGGGGGGGGGAGGGAGGAGGTTCTGATAGATAAGCGAGTTATAGCCTCAGATAAGTAGATTAGCCCGAGTTTCGCGCCGCGATACCCTCGCAGGGCCAGCTGTTTGAGGGCATCGATTAAGCTCGACACGTATGCAAGCGTTGCAACTCTTGCTCCGATTTCCGCCGAGATAATCCCCTAAGCACGATTTAATTTAAGTTTGATTCTCTGACAGTTTAAGGATAGCTTAACCAGGAGTATATCGTGTCCTTGTCGTTATCTCGCATCGGATTTCCTTCAGATCCGCACGGGTCATCCAGGGTTAACTTTTTTTGAAATTCACTTCACGTTTCTCTCAACGTTCTGATCAACGAACTGAAATCTATCTTCCCTTTGCGATTCTCAGGATAAGATCACCTTCCGAGCAGAATTCACAGGTTCAGTTAAAACAAAAAGTGACGAAGGTCATAAATAAATGATGACGAGTTAAGGGGCAACACCAATTTCCTTGTTCATTAATTTCGCAAGGTGGCAGTGAGTAAATGTTTGATTAAGGAAAAGGGTTTGATTAAGGAAAAGGATTTTGCACAGATAGACGAGCGAGGAGACTATCGAAAAATTCGCCGGAGGCGTCGTTGCACGTTTCACTCTTATTCACTCTGAATTACAGCATAATTTTGATTCTGTTTTTTTCAGAGCGACGAATCACGATGTAAAAACATGATCGCTTTCAGGAATCGCTTTTATATATATCCTTAAAATATAAAAGCTTACATTCTTCTCGATTATTATTATACCTATGCAAATATTGTGCGCTTGTGTAGTCAATATTAATAGAAACGTCGATTTCGTCGGCGTTCGCTTGGCGTTTATGTGCTTGGGGCGATGACAGTCAGGCAATTAATGTTGCATGTTTCGCGACGGAAACTTTCGAACGTGGAGAACAACGGTCGTTCCTCTCCCTGAAACAGGACATGGGGGAGCAATTAGGCGCGCCGATTATGACCTGGCCTGCGTGGGCGAAACCTTCAGTAAACTTTGGCGGTGTTGTCGTCGCCGTCAAGCAAACATTGTGGAAAATTTCGAGCAGTTTCGACAACGTTACGTCGTTTGTTGCGCACGAGTCTCGAAAGTAAGACGCGAGGAAGCTGTTTAAAAAAAAAAATTTGACAGAATCCGGATGCCTTTTAAGATCGTCTCGCTATTTAGAATCCGAAAACAGGGTCGCGTTCCGATAATAATGTTCCGATAATAATGCCGCTTCTCTTTTTTTCTCTCTCTCTCTCTCTCCCTGTTCTATTTCTTATTTCTTTTTTTATGTTGAGCAATAATTTTGTCAAAAGCGATTTTACTGACGAAACGGCTGCTTTTTAACGGCCGCTCTAGAACGCGCGGATTTATTTACGAGCGGCTGGAGGATCGTAAATTACACAGAGCGGAAATGGTTTTCCACTCGTTGGATGCGCGATACGTATTAATCGCAGATTAATGGAAGCACGATACGAGCTACACTGTTCGTTGATGAGAGCCAATTTTAACTATGATGGATATTAATGAATTCATTATTGTGAATTAGCCGGGAGAGAATATCGAGAAACAATTATGGAAAGCTTAGGAAATGGGAAATGTTTGTTGTCCATTTTGAATACGAATTATCGAACAATCTAATCTCTTAGCGAATTCATTCTTGAGTGTTAATTTTTATTATTATATCGCGAATTTTTATTTTTATTTTGATAAATAAAAACAAAGATTAATTAAATATATAAAAAAATTATATATAAGTTTTATATTTTCTCTCAAACATAACTAATGCATAATTTTCCACTTTAATGTGTAAGTATTTTTAGAAATATTTTTTAATAATAAAATACTTTCGAGCTGATTTGTTAATCACTTTTAGAATTTTTTATTAGTATAATTATAATATCGTATAATTTAACAATTAACCGGCAATTGTAATCCTGCTCAATAAACTTTCCAACTACCTAAAATAAAATAACATTCAAACTTAATTACTTAATATTCTTGCAAGTAGTTACTTATAATTGTTTAAAGAAGAAAAAAAGTATCTCCGAAAGAGTTTGGATAAATAAAAAAAAAGTATCTTCGAAAAAATTTGGACAAATACATTAAAAACGATTTCTTTCTCCTTCCACCGTGTTCATCCTTTCTGTTCTAGAAGATTAAAGGATTAGACTGGCAAAAAATACAGAAAAAAGAGAAAACAAAAAGAAGAAAATGCAGCGATTCGCCGTGAGAAGTGATCACGTACGCTCGTACACGTGCGAGATCGATTTTGGCCACCTGTTGAAGGGACCGCGGAGTCGAGAGAGAGGAGAATCGCAATTTCTTCCGTTGCGTGACGTAGACGGTGGATAATGGCCCTCCAATTTTCGCCGTCGCTGCGGAATATGAAGCTCTTGGGATTTACGGGGCGTCGCGACGGGATTTCGCGCGATTACGCGAGAGGATTTAGGCCGGCGTGACTACTTCCACGGGGAGATCCACGAAGCGAAGCAACGAAACGTGCGCGCGAAAGAAAACACGGACACGATAAGCGGACACGCACACGCACACACGCACACTCACGCACGCACGCACGCACGCACGCACGCGCGAATGTTCTCCGCGCGATTGTATTTCTCTTATATATAGCTTATCGCTTATAATTTTGTCCACGACGAGTTTTATCACACGGCACACTCCGCCGCGATTTGCGATCGCCCCGGTGAAATCGAATCGCTTCGATTGCGGCTCTCACGGCGACATGAAGCATCTATTGTACGATCGCGCGGATATGCAATGCACTCGACACTCGCCCGGAGTCAAGATTATGAGATTCCCCCGGACGCGGAGCACCTCTCCTCAGGAAGCCCTCGACCCTTTGTCATCGGTTCCGGTTTATCCACCTCTGTTTCCTTTCTCTCGGAAAATACGAGCGCGGAAACTTTCGTGCGTCACGTGCACGAAGAGCCGCATGTGTTTCTTTCTATCACGCTCGGCTTCTTAAGCGTGGCGCACGACGCGCGTGGTCCAGCTACGATGTGACGACTCTCGCGACTCGTCGGGGAAGGCGCCGGGACCGCGATCGTGAGGTGGCGATCTGTCGTACAATGCGCTCAATGCTCTCATCTCGAATACGAGCGCGACGGATCACCGCGGAGCGGTACTCGAGCTACTTCTCCGTCCTCTCGACGACTGAGACGCGAGAAAATCGGCTTCGAGGGAGACCGAGGGCGGCTTCGCGCGCAGGCGTATGATCGCGTATGATCGCGATGCGCCTACTACATGTACACGCAGAGATATATTTACAATCGGGGGGGTGTTCGACTTGAGTGTCGATATGCTTAATTTTAAATTACGAGTGTAGGTCGCAAATTCGAAAGTGCGGCGCGATGTGCATTATTTCTCTTCCTCGGAATTGCGCGTTATGTGCCATCACCGTCGCGAGAAACGTTTAGGCGTGACACGTTTGAATAATATTTTCTTAAACAATGTCGTTTATTTGTAAATGATAATTGTTTTATGTATTTATCATTTATATGTTTTTTTTTTCATTTATAAATAACTCCTACTCAGATAAATATTTTTATTTTATTAAAGCTGGATTTTTCAATCCAATAAAGAGAATTGTTCTTGTGCTTCTGACAGTTTGTTAGTAAAGTGAATTTTTATAATTATCTGGAATTTCATGGATCTAAATCAATACGAAAATATAAAAGAAGAAGAATAAGAAGGACATAAGATTGTAAATTAAAAGAGAATCAATCATTTATATGTACTGTATTTATATGTATTGTGTATATATATATACAAAATGATTCTAAATAAGTGCGAAAAATTTTAAGAAATAATTCTTTATTGAAAATTAAGGAATATCTTTCATATAAAGAATGAAATTTGGCGAATATTTTTCACTAATAAAAAAGATATTTTTTTATTGCTCGCATATTATAAAGAGATAAAACCAGCAATCCTTATTTAATTTATCTTTTTATCTTAAAATTATTTTACAAAAAAAATAAAAGAAATATAAAGATTCCCGAAAGAATCAAACTTTCTAACATACATATTGTCCAATGATCATATCCCGGCCTATTAAAAAAATACTAATAAAAAATTGAATAGAAGTTGCTAGTTTCATCTTCTTGTAACATATACGGGATTAAAAAACTTAATAAACACTCTTTTTATTACAATAGAAAATATCCACTAAATTTCATTATTTTAACTTGTCCAAAATTTGAGAAAAAAACATAAAAATTTTTCCTTTTTAAAGGAGTGTAATTCTTTAAGGAGGAATGCAGTATATTTACATGAAAGATCTATCTTAATTTAATAAAACAAAAAATTCGTCTCTTATAATTTTTCTTATAATTTTTCTCTCTTTGGCATTTATTTTGAATCATTTTGAATCATTTTTTTTATTTAGAATCATTTTGTTTTATATATATATATATATATATATATATATATATATATATTTACTATTGTTACCATTATGTCTAAATAAATCTTTTCTTCACATTTGAGACAATGATGGGGTAAATGTGACAGAAGAAAAAATTGCATAATGTAACTTCATAAACAGTTACTAATTCGAATATCAATTGATTCAAGAGAAAAGCTATAAATACATCTTTCTTCTATGTGATTTTGCTTTCCATTACCGTCTTGGTTTAATCCCGGTCTGACAATGGATGTAATAAGCCTTAAGTCGTAAGAAATTGACCAATTACAATTGAATATGAGAAAAATAATCGGCTATGATTGGTCAATTTCTTACAATTTAAGGCTTACTATATCTATTATAGACTCGGATTTACGCGTTAGGTTCAATAAGTCGCGATCAGATCAGCGAATTTATTCGTTCCACGTAGAATCACTACGTTATACGATTTGCCCCAATCTACTTCGCCACGTGGCGTCTAGAGCATGTCAAGGCGGTGGCCAAAAATACTTGAGATTCCCACACAAGTCCAGGAGTGTTCCTCAGAAATCTAATAAAGTTGAAATGAATATATCGTTCAAGATGAATATATCGTGAAGATCCGCAAGCACGGTAATTCGGTTTCGGAACGGGAAGTGTTTGAAGACCGCGGGGGAGGGTTTGCCCCTTTGCATCTTATTACGGAAAAATTCTTCAATTCTGGAATATGCTCGACTTCGGACGATTCGCTCGTGCGCGGATTCTTGCCGCGTGATATGCCAACTATTCCATACTCCCTTGGAAACGACTGAGAAATGCGGAGTTTCGCGGCAACCGCCTCGAAAAGGAACGTCGTCGGTCGGAATATGTCGGGAATAAGAGCCGACCGATAGTCATACGCCTGCACTTCATATGCAACCGCAATCGCACCGGTAACCGAGAATCCACGATGTTTACATTACGTTACAATGCCGAGCGAGCGCGAGACATTTATTTCAGGACTGACCGAATACTTGCGGATCACCCGTTAGAGCGCAGCACCCGACGGTGCTGAAGAATGATAAAACTGCGCGCTTTATCATTCTATAAATTACTTGAACTGTAAGTCGATAATTCGAGATAAGTGTATTTTTGCACGGAATCTCAGTCATGTATATATTTCTCTCTTTCTCTTTCCTCTTCCAAAAAGAGATAGGGGCTATTTTTAAAATTAATTATTATAATTATTATAATTTATTATAAATTTATTAATAATTTATTATAATTTAAAATTAATAAACAAATATTGAAAGCTCTGTCAACAAAAATATTTGTCTACGCAAGCGTAATTAGGATAGATCAGAAGATAATCAAGATTAAATATAGTTACGAGATATTGCAATATTAAACCTTTGTTGCGATTATTCTCGTGATATAATGTAATTCTTGTAATATGATCATGAATATAAGAATAATTGTTTTTAATAAAAAAAAAATCTTTTATCTTCAAAAAGCATAAATTTCTTAGAATTTTGAATGTGCGTATATAAAATTGTCACTAGCTAAAATTCAATAAAAAATGGAAATGAAATTAAATACTTCGTTGAAAAACAGGAATCACGGGTATTTAATAAAAAAGATGCTGTATATTATAAAATACAGTAATTTATTCATAATTAATCATTTATCGTCAGCGTACTCATCATGATAAATTAAAACTCGCAGATATTTCATCTTTCTCACTATATACTACACATTTTGTCACATTTGTCTCGCAGCTTACAATATACAGGTCTCGGTTTTATCTATTTTGCTATTTATATTTATATTTATATATTATTTATAATTTCATTTATATTTATAACAGCATGTGGCAATTTGACAAACTCGCAAAATTCTAATTGTACACACACACGTGGTCATTCGCTCTTTCTTTCTCTTCCTCTCTCTCGTTCTTTATTTTCTTTTCTATATAATATGTCATATTTATATATATTTTTATATATATATATATATATATATATATATATATATATATATATGCGACACGTACACATACGTACGCGCGCCTCTCTTTGTCATAATGTCGTCATAATCGCGGTTCCACAACGCGATTCTCTTTTTACTTTTCACAATATCGCATACGTCACATAATTGTAAAAAGTAAAAGCCGGATGGTGCGAGGGAAAGAGACTGCGATCGATTTTCAACTCGGAATCGCAGAGAGAGCGGCGGACTATCGACGATCACCGTGATTTTTCCTTTCTTTATAATCGATAAGAGAAAAATAAACAAACATTCCAGTAGGATACATCCAATCAACGTATTCACTCGATTCGCGGAACATTTAGCTAAATCGCAATTGTACATTAAACTATCTGGAGAAAGATTGGCAGAAAAAGAAAAGCAGTAGGGGGACGATATATGATTAATCGTTAAATTAACATTACGCTTCTCGTCTACGGTTAATTCGTAAGGTATGTGCACTACTAATGCGTCGTGATAAATTTGTTGATTGGTCGTAGGTGAGGGCGAGAGAAGCGGATCTCGGAACGTGCGGGGACTCTCTCGGCGCGACATAATTTGATTTGCAGCAATATTCTTCGGACGCTATTTACATAGTATAATATAATAAGTGTAATCGCTCGTGGAATCGCCGCCAACGAGCGTTCCGGTATCCGCCATCTCGCGTCTCCCTTTAGCTTGAAAATCCTAAAACGACACGACGTTAACGGCACACATTTGTCGCTTATGAGGAATAGAACAAAACCGCCTCGAATCCGAGAAGGATCACAGATTTGTCTTCTGCGCGCGCGTGAAAAAGAGAGACTATTCCACTTTTACGAGATGAGAGAGATGCTTCGAGCACAATAAATAATAGTGACACTATCATCTGGATCAAGTATGTTAGTCTCCTAGATTAATTTCTCTATCAAAAATTCGATACGAAGGCACGAAACGTCTGGGGAAATGTAAACATGACGGTGATTTTTCGTGCGGTGTTTTTCGTATCCCGGTGCACTTCGATACTGTGGGCATCGCGCTGACTTAATGACCGTTAACTTATTTTACAATTTGATTCTTATAACTTAAGATCAACGAGAGAATAGAGCAGTGTAAATAATTGTAGTTGCTAATCTGCGTACACATGACGCCTGGCGTTACGTCACATGTCTCATCACTCACTGGAAATAAATAACAATCACTTCCATGCATACACCGTAATTATAATTAAGACTCTGCTCTGCTGCATATATTTAACGCTAAATATTAGCTAACTCTCTACGCAATTATCTAAATCCAATATTCAGCGTTAAATTTATGGTGAAAATAATAACAGCGTGGTATGCAAGCCCGCGTGTATACACGCTACGTGTACATAACATGTTAATATGTATATGTATATATATGTACATATGTGGAATAATCCAAGCATTCTGTGATTTGTCAGAGAGTTTAGGATAACTACATATACTTTCAATGTTAGTGACTGAAAAACACAGTATATAGCGCCGAATACAGCCGTCGTGTAGTCGGAGGAGTTTATCAAGTAAGTTACAAGTATCTTTAAGATTCATTATTTTCAAAGATTCTATTAAACATTAAAGAATCTGGAGATATCCTGCTCAACTAGACGATCGACTCCTATTCTAAATCAAATTATCTTCTTTGAATAACGCGCAAAAAGACTCTTTATCTATTAAAGAAAAGTACGCTCGAGTCTATTCTACGATGTATACACAGCATTTGAAAAGGATGAGAAACGAGAGAGGAACGTAATGTTCTGCCACAGAAGCCACTTGTGGAGATTTTTAAGAGTGGTGAGAGTTAAGAGGTAAAATATTGTGTAAAACGTGACTAATGTGATCCTGCTAAAATTATGCGACGGACGTTCATAGTAAAGTACAAAAAAAGCATGTGACACAAGAGTGTTGTGTTCATTTGTACTATATAGAGACATTAGAGACACATAGTAGCGGAAGTCCCTGCGATGTAGTATCTTCATTATAAGAGACACCACTGTATTACAAAAAATCCAACAGAGCCTACCACATAGGCGAAGTACTTCGAGTACTTTTGGTAGTTTTCACTGTGTACAGTTAGCCGAAGACTTGGAACCATTCTGCTTTCTTCGTAATACAAAGTTGATTATTTTTCTCGAAACTCATAACACAAGTTAAAGTGGCAGATTAGAGTCATTGTGGATACGAAATCTGAAAATCGTTGATTGGTGCAATGCAAAGACTCGTGCATCGTAAATGAGAAAAGAAAAGCGAGTTTTGCATTTTGATGACTCTAGTAAGCTATACGGACGCACTAAATGTGAAATATTCAAATATTTAATGTACATTATAACGACTAAATGGACAGTGTCTCTCTAATTAACTTCTTCATAGTGTTGCCCATCGTGGTAGTCGACGGACTAGAGGTTGTGAAGGACAATTTGAAGAGATACGGTTGTATATCCGGATACGACGTGTCGAAGATCAAATCCAGCTCAGCCTGACTCGGCACTTTCGGGATGTAATCATGCCGATTCATGACCTCGGTGATATACAGAATCTTGTCGGTCAGCAGGTCTCCCACTTTCTCCCGGCATATCTGCCGTTCGTGCTCGGTGGCTAATTTGATAAGTTCAAGACGCACGGTCCATACCTCCCACGGGATGCACTCCGGTTGAAACGGCCAGCGACTTTTTTTTCTCTGGAAAAATTCTAGAGATATCTGACCAGAGCCTGGACTGTCAGTGGAGCGTAGCGCCTCCGAGAAGCCTGATATTTCACGCTTTAGCGTCTGGTCGAGGTGTACCGACGAGCAGCAAACGTAAGTGAAATCAATGAAATCACAATCCACGTCCTGATATCCCACAGTACCCACCGAGTAGCTGCCCTCCTGTTTGTATTTGAATTTGCCGAGACTTCGATGGAAGAGCACACTGTGGAATATACTCGCCACTGCCTCATCCACCTGCCGTCCCTCCATGCTCAATTCAAATAGCTGCGTCCTGGCATTCATGATGATATCTGTGAAACAGTTTCCTGCTATAATTCAGCAATACATTTTACAGTTATACATTTGCTAAGTAAATAAAATTAATACGCGAAAAAAAGTGTTGACAAGTAAGATTGTAGAAATTATAAGGAGAAAAAAATTTAGAAGTTATATTCTATTATCTATTCTAAAATGTTCTATTATCAATAGATTATTTTATAAAACACATAAAATATTAAAATGTCAACAATGATGCAACAATAGATCTGTTCTTCATCGTTACATTGGATTATACTAAAGGTCTGTTCTTTTTAGTTAAATTAGTTGCACTAGTTCAGAATTTCTTCTTCTTCCAGTATAAAGAAAAATAAACTGTGAACTAGTACAGCCAAAAAGAACAAACTTAATAAGTCAATTTTACCATCTTGGATTAATTTAATTGATCAAGTAAGTGTCACATGATGAAGTGTCAAATGCATCAATTCCAATGGAATAATCAATCGATTAAATTAATCAAAAATGGTAAAAACTGACATAAAAATTTTCATTTCCTTGAAACTATATTTAATTCAATCTTGTTTCTTTTAGCTGAACTTTTTGCATGGCTTTTTTCTCTTTTGTGTAATGAAGAAAAAAAGAGATAAAACAAAAATGCAAGTTTAGCTATTTAAAAAAAGAAAAAAAAAAGATATCTCATGAGTGTACATACATTAGTTTAGATATAAAAAAAAAAAAACAAATCTAACGTAAAACAAAAAGTTTCATAAGGAGGGATGGTAAGGTGCAAAGGGATGACTCATGGTATCATGTCATATCACCGAGTCAAGCAAATAAAAGAAAGCCATTGACAAAAGATTCAGGAGGAGCGACAAAGAAACGAGAAATGTATTCATTAAGATTTAGAAAACACACAGCGGTATTATTTTTATCATTGAACTCTGATAAAATCGCATGTGTCAATAAGCCTAACCTCGAACTCCGAAGGAATTTAACAAACACACGTGAATGTCAAGTGCAGCTGCGGAAGTACAGCTTCGGAAGTGCAGCTCGGAATATAAAGAAAAACCGGTGGTCGGCACGGCAACATCGACCTTGCGACCGGTCGTTATCACGCTACGTTATCAGCTCACTACTCTCACGCGTTTTTACGTAACGCAGGACGAAAAGGACAAAGGAGGATAACGCACTTATTGCCGAGGAGTCGCGAACCAACTTCGGTGCTCCTCTCCCTCGTTATCGAGGCTTCCTCCCGATCGCTTCGTCTCGCTTCCGTCACCGTCGTGATCGTGATCGTGATCGTGATCGTGATCGTGATCGTGCTCGTCTTCGTCCTCGTCGTCGTTGTTGCTGCCGTCGTCGTCCTCGTGTCGCGCGATGGCGGACGAAATTAGGTTAGTTCCTCGCGCTGACTTGATGACTTCTAACGCCGCAGGCCCCGCTACCCTCTTCCATCGAGTCCGTCTTCGCGCGTCCCGTTTTTTTCTCGACGCACTACCACCACCGCCAGCAGCAGCAGCAGCAGCAGCACGATCACCACCACCACCACGGCCGCCGCTACCACCGCCACCACCGCCGTCACCAATACTGCCACCAACACCGTCGCCGCCGACGCCGCCTCCACCACCACTGCCGCCGTCACCACCGTCGCCGTCGCCGTCGTCGTTGTTGTTGTCGTTGTCGTCGTCGACGTCGTCGCGCTGTCACGTTCTCGTCACGTCGCCGTCACGTCTCTCTCACGAGTTACACTCCGTTACTCCGAGCCACTCATACGTCGAGCATCTCCCATCGTCCCCGAGCAGTCCCGATGAGCCAGGGGAGCCAGGCGTCGCGTCGTGTCGCACGCTTGTCCTCTCTCAGCAGCCACAGCAGCCAGTGGCTCGCTCCACACGGGTTTGTGGGTAAACAACAGCTGTGATCGTGGCACGCGCCATCTTGACGCTGCGTCGGCGGTTCGCGCTTCGACACCTGGCCCCGCGAGGGCTCCACGCTCCCTATCCCGGAACGTGTACGTACCTCCGATGTTGCCACGCGCGCGACGACGACGACGACGACGACGACGACGATGATGACGATGATGACAACGACGACGACGACGACGACGACAACGTCAGGAACACGTCGGGGATGGCCGACGAGGAATGTTGGAAGCGAGCAGGTTCTTCTCTCTCTCTCTCTCTTTCTCTCTCTCTCTCGAGGAAGAGGATTCGTTCGTCGCGCGTGACCTGCGCTCGTTCGGGATCACCGCGAGCTGCGAGATCTGGTCTTTCTGCCTATCCCGGGATCACCCACCCCGCTGGCGCTACATCATGAAATCGCGCGGCGTACCGACGTATACGACGAAACGACGCGACGTGGATCGATCGACGTCTCTGTCACAGGACCGACAACACTCTACTGGGTCTCCCACTCCCAGCTCGCGTTCCGCTCGACTCGGCTCGACTCGCTTCGACTCCACTCCGCTCCGCTTCGCTTCGCTCCGTTTTCACGCTCGGGTTTCACTGATCCGATCCGACGGTGCGCTACGATGCACCGGATGGCTGTGTATGTGCGTCGAGAAAACTATCGCGCGACGCCTCGCGGGAAAGATCGGACTGCGTCGCACGTGCGCAGTTGCGGTCGAAGGATCGAAGGCGCGAAGCGATTTTCGCGACTGGAAACTCCGATTCTCGGAATTAGCCGCGCTTATCCGGTTTATCGTTCTCCACTTTTTTAGATTTGACCCCGACGTCCTTTTGACGCAGCTGGTCACCGAAAAGCTCGCTGTTTTTGCTCGCGATTTTCGCGATTGTGTATTCTCCATTATGTTATACAGCCTATATTCTGAATCCTTCTTTATAAATATATAAAAATATCTCTAAAAGTGACTTACAGCCAATCAGAAGATTTGTAAGCTACTTTTATTGATAAAAGAGAATTCAGAATACGACTCTGTTTCTTTTGCATTTATGAAACGTCAGTAAAAGAATATTCAGCACTTTAGAGTGGTAATAATCGATAAGACAATAAAAAAGATCTAATCAGGACAGATCGGAAGATCGTATTCAAAAAAGGAAATTACTTTTTTATTTTTTTGTATTAATCCTTAAAAATTTATCTGGATTTTAGTTACGCTCGTACTCATCTCGGATTAGGATGACCCAAACTCGAATTTTAGTAGGATTAAATCCAAATCAAAGTAAACAAGTAAATTATATTTAAATTACAGACATTTTAAATTACAGACGACATTTCTCTTTTATTACAATCAAGAATGTCCATAATCAAATATTTCAAAATATAGAATTGAAAATTCGAATAGATTGAATTTCTAAAAGTTAATATAAATGTCTGTTTATATTTTTATATAATATATTTATAATTTATATAATTATATTTTTATATATTTTTTTATAGAATTTTCCCAATAATCTGATATTATTTTGATAATAAATGATATCAAGTTGCTGGAATATCTGTTTTACATATTTTTACATATCTTTTCTTTCATAGAAATATGGCAGGAAGAAATTCTTGATATGAAACATCTCAGAAAATTTATGTATGTTTGTTATGTTAATGACAGTTAATGAAAAAATTGAAGAAAGATAGCCTAGATAGTAATTTGGTGTTATTTATCATTAAAGTGTTTAAAGTCGTTAAAATAGCTTACTATCTGATTGATGATTGATCTAATGATTTTATGCAAAAATACCAGTAAACCATCTATAAGTATTTTATCAGAGTAGGATATTCGAGTTTCTATTTATCTTAATTAATACTACGTATAAACTTTTAAAATCTTGATTTATTTTTTTCTTCAAACTCTCATCTGCGATGATAAGCTTAATAATTTAATTTACTTCTTTGATTTCCTTCGATCGCTTTTATCATTGCAAGCAGTGATCTCGGTGTCTGTACGTTTCGGACATATGCGAAACTACAGCATATTCATTGCATATTCCGAAAATAATGCAATGAAAATTTTAAAGGGTAGTTAAAAAACGACGAGATAACATCATCTCTCGTTTATAAATTTCCAAAGCTCATGTATGTTGTTGTAGCACGGAGACGTTAAGCGATACGTTTAGTGCCGGTCGATTTGTCGCCGTGTGGGATATATTATTTTAGTATTGAGTTTACACAAAAGGCCCTTCACACTGTTTATTTAACTTGGACTTCTTTATCCTTCTTACCTTACCGCGGATTTCCTCTCTGCTGTTTCCGGATGCTAGCCGGAGTTCCTTCAACAAAACATGAGACGCCGCTATTTTTTACGAAGTTGTACACATGCACGATATATGTAAAATATAATATAAAATAATTAAAATTATATTGTAATTTATATTACAACATTTTTATTCCAAATATTAAAGATATTCTTTATAATTAATCATTTCATGTTTAATGATTACTAATTTGTTAAACGTATTGCATCGAAGCATTTTCTACTTTGAGTAATATATCGAATACAATAAAATTACGATATTATTTTGGGGATGCGCAGGAGATATTACTTTTGTAAATCGTCATTTTGCAAGCAATAAATTATTAAGTTGCTTATCAACAGTTATCAAAGTATTAGCTTCTAAATTATTGTATCTCTAGAAGCAGCATATCGATTTCTATTCTCGAAAAATTTTTCCAGAAATTGTATTTCTAAATTGAAGCTAAATTCTAACTGAAGCATTACAGATGGATTTCTACTTTTAACATTAATATTCAAGATTTATCTATACAACTTTATAATAACGATTTGAATTAACATAATGTTACGTTAAATAAAAAGAGAATTTTTGAAAATCTTAGAAATATTTTTATTGGACTAGTTAACATACTTTGGTATTCATTGTGATTACATATCAATATTACATGATATTGCAATAATTGAATATGTGAGACAAGGAAACAGTTTCTCCGTGAATATGTAAAATCTCTTCACGTAATATTCGATCAAAATAAATAGAGAATTTTATATAGTTAATTCTTGACTTTTTCTTTCTTTTTATAAAATGTATCAGAAATGATTTTATTTATCTTACATAATTTTATTTTACTAAGATTTCTAAACAGCTGAATTACAGCTAAATTCTTTCGGTATGCAAAAAATACGTATAGTCAAAATATGAATATGTACATTGTTTCCTTGTCATATAAATTGAGATGCAATCGTAATTATATATTAAAATTAAATCAATAAATATTAGAATAAGGCACTTTGGAATAAATAAGGCGTGAATACACGACAGCACCATCTTCGTCGTGTAATCCAGTCGTTAGTGGTCACTTTTTGTAGATATCGCTCACTGCAGTCAAGTTCTGATCGGATTGTCAGAATTTTTTTGTTAGAAATAAGAGAGCTGTTGCTCCTGATTATGGCGTGTCGATGCACCCTGATGCCCTGAATGATGGAAATTTTGAATATCGTGAGTCATTTGCTGTCCTCGATACTGATTACAACTCGAAGACGTAGAGGAAGACACGTTGCAACTGGTGTTCACAAGCGCGGCAGCATTGTTGTTTTGAATAGCAAAAGGCCACGACTGTAATTAAGATTATTCTTACTTCATTATAGAAATCGAATTTAAACGCCTTAATTGTACATTAAATTACGATGAGCCTTATAATTTTCTTTATTAATATTATTAAAATTTATTAATCGTAAAATGTTAATTAATAAAATTATGAACATTGGATACGGTCGCGATTGCATTGTAAAATTGTCCATTTATATACATGAAATTTTAGAGCCATTATTCTTTTAATATCAATTTGTTCAGATTCGATATTTGCGTAGAAAAATTTTTACAGATAGAACGTTCTTTGGTCATCGCGAGAAGAGAACGAAAGTCCAACTATTTCGCGGCGGAAAACGGCACGGCTTCTTCAAACAACGGAACTAACTTAGAATTAATGGTGGTAAAGGGTGGGTGGAAGGTTTTGGAATGATTCGATCCACCTGGACAGACATAAACAGAGTGGATGACTGCGAAGACGGCGCTCGCCTCGCGACTCCGAGTGGATCCACCTGGTTTCAGTGTTATTTTACGGAATCGTTATCAAGTTAAAAGTCTGATTATAAAAGCGAGAAATAGTGTAAAAATAACTTAGACCCCAGTTAAAAAGTCAGATAAATCCTATTTTACATTCCATTTAATTTGGAATGTATGGGATATTTTGCAGTAACATTAACAAATATGCGATCAAGACTTTCCATGGAAATTTTGTGTAATATGCTTGACATTAGAATTTTCTTTCGTTAAATTTTTCTTTTCTAAATTAATAACTCTTTGATTAGCAAATCAATTGCTAATTAAAATTTTTTTGTCAAAATGTACAATTTTGTAAAATTAGTGTATATAATCGTTTCTCTATTATTAGGTTTAGTAAACCTTAAAATTAACTAAAGTATAATCAATCCTTCATGACTTTTTAAATATTAGAAGAAGAAGAAGAAGAAGAAGAAAATTGTTTAAACTTCAATTCTAATCAATCAATTCTAATATTAATGAGACATGGATACTTACCAAGGCTAGCGACAAGGATTTGGTGGTCTCAGGATGAGTTTCACCGTCATCCCGAAGCACCGCTCGCAGATGAGCGATGTACGTTGCGGCCAAACGTAACGTGTCCAATTTGCTCAATTTGCTATCTGCAGGTATCCATGGCAATGTTGTTTTCAATCTGCAAAATGCTTTGCTTAATATTCGCATTCTCGCGCGTTCTCGGGCATTGGCAGCGTTTCGCGGAGCGCGACTATCCATGTCATCCTTCAAATACTTTTCCTCAGAAGGATATTCCTCCAGTGACGATGTCGAAGCGCGTCGTTTTCGAGGCATCCTGTAACGTTAACGCTTATTAATAAATAACTGTTTAAAAATAACTACACAAAAATGAAATACTTTTTTTTTTTACAAATTATGAGATACATAGAGTTATTATTTATCGTAATAAAAAAAGGTTTTTTTCAGAACTATTCATTTAATCAAAGAATGTTTTTTTTTTAACACGCATTAAATATTTATATTATTTTATTTTTTCAAAAAGATGAAATTATCATTCACATTTTTTTTGCGTAGCTAAGGAAATCTAAAATTAACCACTAAATAAAAATATATTAATATTTTTATTATTTTTCTGTAATATTGAAGATTTGAAATGTAGACTCAGGCAAAGTAAATAGAATTAACTACTATCACAGCAAGACTATGTATTTTACAACGCATAATCAATTGTTTATCGATAATATAAAATCAATGAATAGTTAAAGCATCTAATTCAATAAAAATACAATATAGAAAGAATTCTCTTAAAATTTAATTATACAAAGAATGAAATAGGATATGCTTCTTTCTTTTTCACTATTCTATTTTTATGTAATAAAAAAATTAAACTTTTATTTTATTATACTCGATTTTATTTTTCTTCTTAGGTAAATTTCTAAAAAGTAATTTATAATTTTTCATGCATTAAGTCATAGAATTCGAATTTATTCGGAAAAGCCTGCAAATCGCGAATTGACATTCCACGTTTAATATTATACAAGATAGATACAAGTATTAAACAAGATATTATACAAGATTAAAGAAAAAAAAATTGGATAAGAGGAAAAGAATTATTTATAGAAATGTTTTTGTTGTCAACTTAAAATTAAGATGCACATTCTTAGAAATAATAATTCTGATCATCGTTTAAATCTTCATATTTCAAAACGCATATCTGCGACTTGCCTCTTAATTATACTTGATTATACTTAATTATACTTGATGTAACATAAAATAGAAAACCATCTAAAATCTCACTCGATACTTTTGCGATTTAACGACAGTGCTTTTAAACAAATTAGACAATCTTGCGGTGATTATCATTACTTTCATTAACAAGACTAAACATTTTTTCTTCTTTTTTATCCGCCAATTTGATTTTTAATTTATATTAATACACTGATTAATACACTGAAGATGATTTGTTAAATCAGAAACATTACGAGTGGGAATGTTTGCGATAATATTTACTTAAAATCTAAGTGTAAAATGAACTATACGAGCCAAGTTAGGTATCGATCGCTGTTTATATACTGATGAAGACCATATTAAAGGTCGAAACGTTTGTAACGTAAATGCAACTTGTTATTATTTATATTATTTAATTTCAATATATAAACAGCGATCGATACCTAGCTTGGCTCATACAGTCCAGTTCATTTTATATTTAGATTTTACATCTTCCGAGTCTCACTCTTAAGATATTTATTTATTTATGTAATTTGTTTATTATATATTATTATATTATTATATTATTATATTATTTATTATATATGGAAGACAATTATCATCCAGCTTGACTTATTAGCCTTTTGTATCATTATATTTTTATTTTTAATTTAAACCTATTATTTATTTAATCTATTATTATATTTTTAATTTAAGCCTATTATTTATTTGTATTTTTTTAAATTTGCACTTTGCACACACACACACACACACACAGACACACACACACACACACACACACACACACACACACACACAACAATTTTCAAGGGCACAAAGCTTCATTCTATAAAAGTTTCTTTTTTTGATGTATGTCTGTAACAAGAAATACTTATAATAATATAAAGCTTCGGATAATAAAAGAGCACCAATAACAAAGCTTGAAATTGAATTAATGTCTCATACGCAATAATTCGCTATTTAATTTTTTATATATATGTTTAATTACTCAATCATATTAAATTCAATAGACGCCAAAGCATAAAACTACAAGATATCACTTTGCGCGCGAAGAGTACTAAAAAAAGATCTTTCCTTCCTCAATAGCTGCACTAGGTCATTGTCGCTGACACTTATATCCAGACGGCGCAATTAATAGTAACAGTTTGATCGATACCTGTGATCAATGATTCCTCTTTTATTCGCGATCACACGAGTGTCTGTCGGCAGGATAGAATATCGCGACAGATCACGTCTGCGACGTGCAACTAATTGTTAGTCAATGTTCTCCGAAGCAGAACCGAAGAGTGAACCGGGAGGAGCAACGCGGACGGAAAGAGAATGAGATAGAGATAAGAAAATATATTGGTTGGAGGGATGCGAAGATTTGGGACGTCCCGAAAATCAGGCGGAGCTTTCGAATCAGTCTCTAGTCTCATTCGCCTCATTTCGTTTTCCGAGATGCTGTGGGATCCAATCCGCGGCAGCGCCGTAATGTTCCTGGCCATCTGGCACATCCTTCCCGGTTTTCTTCTTTTCTTCTTTCTCTTTCTCCCTCTCTCTTTCTCTTTTTCCTGTGAAAATACAAAGAGGAAGAAATTAAAACTTACTCTCGTATTAATAACTCCCGTTTTTTTAAAATTAACTCTGTGAAATTGTCGCATGGATTTTTTTTATTTTTACACAGATAACGATTCTTCGATTCGTTAATTGAATTTTGTGGCTTTAATTTCGATATGGCAACCATAAAATAATATAAAAATAAATTTGAATATGTCTAAGTACTATATGTCTCTAAATAGAATTTTATCGATTTTGTTCTCCGATTCATGTGATGTTAAAAATTTTTAAATACATATTTAGATATATATAAAATATATATTTAAAAAATTATATCATAAGCAGAGTTATAGATAGGATAACGTTTTGGTAGATATATATATATAATATATATAATTTAGCTTCTTATCGTATATTCTATAATTTAGCTTCTTATCGTAATCGTGATCATTTATAATCATTGTACTTCGTTCTTTAAGATAATCTCTGAACAGCGCTTTTCATACTGCTTTATATTGCTCAACTTAACAAAGAGTATCCTCTTCAAATATTCTCACAAAGTACATAATACTCCGTGCTCAGTTACGTTAATATTTTGCGTAGATTTCACTTGTAGGTTTCCTTTATGAATTTTCAATGTTATTTCGCTCAAAAGCAATGTTTAAAGCTAGAGATATATGTAATCATTGACGCTTCGCATAGTTGCATATCAAATTATGTTACATAGAGAATAATTTTTGAAGAACCACGGTAGAATTTAATTTAATTAATTTAATTAATACGTCAATAGTTAATGAATTAATAACTAACAATGACTTTGAATTTATGCGACTGTATTTCCCTGTGACATACAAGCCACACATGCTCCTAACCACCCCTTCCTCCTTGCTTTCGGCCATTCAGACTTTTGCTTCGAGAGGAAGGGTCGGCTGATTCATATCCATCGAAAATCCCTGTCATCCGTTTTGTCGAAATTAGGATTCGAAATGGATCCTGTAATATGAGGTTTGCGGTAGCCCCCGTTAATCCTACTTAGAATACTGAAGAAGGCGCTAAGTTATTGCTCGACAAATTCGTGAAAGATGCAATACGACACTCTCCAACCTCTTTTTTCAACTACGAACATGTCTCGTGGTGTCATTTGAAAAGATTTGTAACAAATCATAAACATGAGCTGGATACTTAACACATCGTTTTCAGTTCAAAAGAGAAACATTGTAGACAGATTTTTTGATAGATTCAATATCGACCCTTTTCAGCAAACATGTAGGAGATTACATTTTTTTCTAATTATGACAATACTAATTTATTTTCTGTTCTCGAGTTAATAATTACAATTTCTTGAAGTAACTTAGTTTAGATTTAGTTGGAAACAATATAAAGGCAATATAAACATTAATTTGCAATATCGAATTATAACAGTTACTTATTCTAAAAATATGCTATTTATTTATTAAAATTTAATTTACATATAAATTATAGAAACAAATTAAACAAAAATTAAATACATGTAAAAATATGCTAATAGTAATTTTATTTTAAGTCAACACCTTACAATTTATATCTTGTAAAAATTTAAAAAAATGTTATAATTTTATACGTAATGTATATAAAAAATATAAAGAAACAATAAATTATATATATATATATATATATATATACATTAAAAATACAAACACACAAAAGTATATAACATATAAAATTATAATTGTCTTTTTGGATAAAAAAAAATCACTGAATTCAATCCAATCAAATTCGATTCTGTTTGCAATTCGAAGAAATCCAATTATACTGCTATATTCAGCTCGTAGCATCGGCGCGATTCGCGCCGTAACTCCCCGATCCGTCGTAAGATGGCGCTGGTTGTGCCGAGGCAGTGCGATAACTGCGATGCGTGCGTATGCCAGGCGCATATGCGCGAGTCGAACGGAGTCGAATCGAGTCGAGCGTGTCGCGAGGTACCCGTGGCCCGTGGCCCGTTTTTCCCAGGTGCTCTTTACGGATTTTCTGGCCAGCCGGTGTTCCACGCCCGTGCCTGTTACGTGCAAGATCGATTTAGGCTCGCGCTGACGACGATTCATGAGCGCGGTGACGAAAACGTCGGATCCGCCGCCGCGACTCGACGTAACGACATTTCCGGAAGGCGAACTGACGTCTGCTCGCGGAATTTTTGGCGACGGCACGCCGTTCAAAAGAACGTGAGTCACGAAATCGCAGCATTAGATATCGCGCTCGGTCTCGCTGCGAAATCGATCTGCTTCGCTTAATTTAAGAGGTTAAGTTTTGCGATGGTAATAATACGCGGAGAGAAGCGCGGCGATTCGATTGAATTTTTAATTTGTGGAATTTTTTTTTGAAGATCTTTTTATCTTCGTTTCATCTTTTTTTCTTTGTTTGAATATTGTTGAACAAAGAAGGATCAATATTAGAGTTATTTATTTATAAAAAATTTGTAATAACAATGCAATTTTAATAACAACTAAGCTATTTAAAGTGTTTACATTTTGATTATTAATTGAATAATAATTGTTACTTGTAGTATTAGTGTTTTATGATAATTTTAGAATTATGAATGAAAAATAGTTAAAATGATTTAAAAATTCTACATATCTGTTTATTTTACGAATAATAGACAACTTTATTGATATAACACATTATTTTGTAAAAAATATTAATTGCAGGAAAAATATAAAGAATAATTATATATATAGAATTATATTATAGTTAATTATATTATAATTGTATAATTATATTTGTAAATAATAAATTATTTAAAAGCTTTATTTTACTCTATAATAAATATAATATGATATATTTTTAATATATGCTTTATTTATTTCTAGGTACTTTCTATACTAATCTATATTTAAACATGTCAGAAGAACATCAATTACCTTCAGATTCTGATGAAGATGACGAAGATTATGTTCCTGATGGTGCTGATAGTGATCCAGTATCTGAAGTAGAATCTGAAGGTGATGTTGAAAGTGGTCCAGAAGATGAAAATGATGAAAACAAGAGAGAATCTGGGCAAAAGAAGCGTATAAAGAGATCTAAGAATCGAAAGAATAAAAAAATCAAGTGCAAAAAGATATTAGAAAAGTCAAAAGTATCAGAAGATGAAAGTAAAGAGGAGGAAGAATGCAAAGAGAAAAAAGAACTTACTGAAGAAGAAGAAAAAAGGAGAGCAGATTCTCTTTGGGCCGACTTTATGAAGGATACAGGTAAAACCTGTTGAATATATTATTACAACTGAACATATAATATATATAGTTACATGATATGTAATAAACACTTTTTTATACTAAAAAAATATGAAAAGCAATACTTAAAAGTCATTTATTTTAAACAAAGTACAATGATATATACATTTTCAATATACATTTCAATATACATTTTCTATTGTATATTTAGATTTCTTATAATATAATCTTTAAAAAGATATATTTAATAATATATGAACTTATTTATATTAGAAAATACAATTAGAAATGTATAATTCCACTTAAATAGCTAATACGTATAAGTTAATATACAATCTTTAAAAAGATTTAAAAACATATAATATATTTTTATATTTGCTTACAGCTGTAGTATCAAAGTCAAAACCTCAGAATTCAATCAATAGATCGAACGAGAGATCTCCACCGATACAAAAACCAAAAGTTCAAGAAAAAATTAAGATAACTAAGGTTTTTGAATTTGCTGGTGAGGAAGTAAAGGTCGAGAAGGAAGTATCAATAGATTCCGCAGAGGCAAGATTATCATTTTCTGCGGCCGAGAATTCCGCCACGAAGCCATCAGAGTCTGCAGCTCCCACGACCAGAGGGCGGAGCGGTATTAGACGCGGCATTGGATTAGGCGGCATCTCTTCGGTTCTGGGACAAATCGGGAAAAAGGCTAAAATTAGCACGTTAGAAAAATCTAAACTAGATTGGGATAACTTCAAGAAGGAGGAAAACATCGAAGAAGAACTTAATACTCATAACAAAGGCAAGGACGGATATTTAGAACGGCAAGATTTCCTTCAAAGAGCAGATCTGCGACAATTTGAAATTGAAAAACAATTACGGAATTCTAGCAGACGTAGTACGCGGTGAATTCGCACATTTTCTCGTCTATACATGTCTTTTCTTTTGAAATGCTAAAATATATTAATATTGTGGTAGAAGGATATTTACTCGCCGATTTGCCAAACTCGAGCGCTTGCTGCACGCGTTTAGTCTAATTCATTCGAGTTCCGCGCTACATTTTGATTGAATAATAGACAAAGAAAGTGTTGTTTCGATCAATTCGACAACGTGACTGACTAAGCTGCGATCGATGATTTCTTCGAAGAGAGAGATTTCTTCGATTATTCCAGTGTTTTGAGACTAATTTCTCACGCGTACGTAATATAATAGCTTAATTTACTCTCAGCGAGCTTTTGTCTCGGCCTGACGACCGCACAGAACTTCGCATCGAAGCAGATTGTTTGAAGCTTTTGACGCTTCTTGGAAAAATTATACCCATATAGAACAGAAGAGTTTATAGAATATTTTTTTATTTCATTTCAATGGAACGCGATACGTTTGTATGTGTAGTGTGAAATATACGCGTCATTCTGATAATGATTAGATGAAAGTTACGAGTGAGTATGAAGGAATACATGTTTTAGGTATTATAACAAAATGGTAACATAATGTCATTGATTGACCTCATTCATGACCACTGCCTATGGCAATGTATGTGGAATGCTGTATTTATAAATGGACGTCGTAATAAATAATGTAGATTACATTAAAACAGTTGCGATGAATTTTATATATCATATTTGTCTCGAATTGTTAGAAAGACAACACGTAAAAAAAACAGACATTGTTACTTTCATGTAATGTGTTAGCAATATTGATATGTAACACATATAAATATACTCAATTAACAACTCTCAATTCAGCTCAGGTTATAGTTTCCTCGATGTATCGAAATTGAGATACATTTTAGTGTAATTCCACTCAAGAATCTTATCTTACACGCATACATTTGTGAATTCTTTAATATTATCAAATAAATTGTCGAAATAGTATTTAAAAATATCATATTTTCAATCTTGCAACCAGTTTAAACAGCATGGAAAATAATAAAAATTGTTATATATATGTGTACACACACACACACACACACACACACACACACTTAATTTTTCTTCTTCCTTTAAATATTTTATTTTGCACATATAAATATACTCAATTACAACACGTGTGTGTGTGTGTGTGTGTGTGTGGAGGGGGGAGGTATATGTGTGTGGTGTGTATGTGTGTGTATGGGGGGGAGGGGGTGTGGATGTGGGTGTGTGGGTGGGTGGGTGGGTGGGTGGGTGGATATATGTGAGTGTGGGTGTATGTATGTGTGTTTATGGGGGGGGTATACAAAAATATGATAACATTATATATAAGAAACAGTAAGGTGGACAATAATAAAACTGTTTTTATAATTCTTTTCAATTAAAATGTCAATGTTTTATTAAAAAAAAATTCAAAAATATTCTTATTTTTATTTAGTTGACACATATATAGATATATATATATTGAAGATAATAATTTCGTTAGAAAATTTATATTTTAGACGAACAAAGTTTAGATAATTTTATATTAGCATTATAAAACGTAAAAATAATATATGAGAATTTCAAAAAAATTATTTGGAGTACGAATTCGAAGTTATTAAAAGTATTGTTATCTCGTTACCAGTCTAATAGCGTAAGCACCAAATCTATTAATTCCTCTACGAAGGGTATTGAATCCTTTGACAATCATGTTCTGTTCTGCCCTGCAAAGTTTGATAATTAAAAAGAAGTCGTTAATGAAACATTTTTTATACAAAAAAATATAAACTTAAATACTAACTTTAGTTTTACTGACGATAATTCTTGCAAATATTTAAATACAGATTTTCTCCTGCTGGTCGATGGATCTGCAGTATATCCATCCACTTGTGTATCATTCTTTAATGTGGTTCTGCGTGTTAGTTTCTTCCCTTTTTTTCTATCCTGTAAAAAGTGTTCGATGATTCACAGTAATGTAGCATCCTGGTATTTTAAAATGTTCAATTTATATCTTCCCTTCATATTATTTTAGCGAGCATCTTGATATATTTTTCAATGAAATAAATGAATAAAATTTTCTTTTTTTTTTTTTATTTCAATTTTTAATTAAAGGCTAATTAAAAGAAAGTGTATCGAAAGAGACAAATGACAAAGTCAAATGTGCGATAAGGTGTTATTCCAATAGGCAAAGGAATAATTATTAAATTATCACTTGTAACATGTAATGCGATTTTTATATCATTAGTCATAGATTAACGATTAACTTTAACAGAACTGCATTCGCGAGGTGAAGAAATCTCATGAGACGACATGCAAGCTCTTAACTCATCCGAGCGGCGACCTCGCACACAGACGCAAAGCGTCGCGAAACAATTGCGCCTTGGCCGATCGCTTTCTCTCGCCGAAGTCTTTTTACGTCGTCGACGTGATCTTTTCCTTCGCCTCTCGCTCCTCCTCCCCGCAGGCGTACTCTGCAAATTCGCGTGTTCGTGCGAATTTCCGCTCCGAGTACCGCGACGCTCTGCCAAAAATTCGCAGATGAACAATACGATGAACACTCCGGCATGTTAAACGTGTGTCGAATCCGGAGAACACTCCTTTTTTTTTTAACACATTTTCCCATCACCTTTTCGACAGGTACATATTTGCTTCCTGTAATCCCGAGAACCGGTAGAAACTTGTCTGAACGGCTTCGGCTTCGCGCTCTTCGTTGTGCTGCATGGAATTCAGACGAACATGTTAAATCGTCATACCTTGACTCATTAAAAAATTCTTTAGCTTTAACTTTTTCATACGGATGAATATGAGTCATTATTGTAATTTGAACTGGAAATAATCATCTTCTGCTTGGCAATATTTTTTAAAATACTCCTACATCTCGTTTTATTGTTTATTCACGATATAAATACTATCCTAACGGTACTGGGTATTAATACGTACGAAGTAATAATGTACCTGGATACTAGGTATTTAATATCATGTACTATTATTTTTGCTTAGAAAGGAATCTGGTTGAGTCAGTAAGCAGATAACGCGAAAGAAAGGATTCTCAGGAACGCAAAGAAAAGCAAGGTAGAGATTATCCCATAAAAAAAAGATTTAGTAGCAGTATTACTGAATATTTCATTAGAAATTTATCATTCTATGCCTCTCACCATAACTTCCGTGACGAAGTCGAACTTTGAGAGATTGATCGCGAAGTCTGGCCTTTTTTACTGCAAGTAATTTTACATTGATTAAGATATATTAGATAACATTTCACTGAATCAGATTTATATTTTTATATTAATATTTATCAGATGTTTATTCTATCTAAACATACATGCTAGTTAAATTTTATAATTTATTGCAGAATCTTATCAATTATTTTTTAGTAGAAAAACTGGAAAAATTAGAAAAATTAGAAAAAAATATCTCGTTAACGTCAGGCAAGAAATATTTAATACTTGGTGTAATTTCTCAACTCGTTCGACGATGCTCTCAAGTTTTTCGAATCATCTCTGGAACGCTTTGACTTCAGCTTCGTATGTTTCTGCGTCCTTTTATTTCGCGATACGATGATATTGTTCCAAGAATTTCGATGTGACGTCGATGGCGGTCTCGGATCTTCCTCTTTATTCTTGTATTTATGACTGCTATCAGCGGTAAAGAAAATACTTTCTAGGTAAACGGCGCGAAGCGTTAAACCGCGTATATACCACAGCTTTATCATAAAACGCGGCATTTCATGAAGATCCTGTGACGTGGCATTTTATAAAGAGTCCGATTGCAACTGTCATCCGAGATCCTCGTGAGATGCTGCGATTCGTGACAAGTCTTCGAGAGAAACATGTTCTCGCGGGGATGACTGATCCGCATAGACATTTAGACTTAGCGAATCCAATGGACTCGAGTTCAATACAACACATTTTCACATATGTGCAGATCATATACATATACATATCTTAAGCGATAAGCATTAAAAAAAAAATTCAAGGCAAGAAATATCTCACGTTAAGAATAATGAGAAGGATAAGAATCAAGACAGGAGTTTAATCTGTATTAAGAAAGATAACTGAAGCTGTTTTTTTATTTGTATCTTAAAAAAGAGACAAATATGTAAATCATACAAATACTGAAAATCAAATGCAATGTTACATAATCAACCAATTTTGTAATTATATACATTCTTGCGTCAATTTATCTATATAATTTCTTACGTCAATCTGTTTTTACTTCCGATGCACTTTGGATTGTGACATTGTCTCGACATTTCCGATTCATTTGATTAAAGCTTGCATGTTTCTTAATCAATAATTTGCTGTAATTTTGGAGAAAAATAAGGTATAAGGTAATAGATTCAATAATATCATTTATCATTTTATAAAACATTTTACATATTAATTAATATTGCATTATATTTTTCACACATTCCCTTTCTTTTCATATTAAGAAAAATTAATTAAATACTACAATCTTTTTATTTTCGTTTCAATTATAAATATTATTATACACATTTTAGTCTTTTTTTATCACAGTCGCGAGAAAAACTTGTCCGAGTTTTATATCAAATTAAATTTTAACCTGAACATACATGACACAGAAGGGCACATTTTCAATCGCACCATTGCGCCTAACTTCAATTAAAAATGTCAAAAAATTTTTATCAAGTGTCTTTTTTTTTTTTTTTCTTTCGTGTCTTTATAATTTGACATGCAACTGTTTCGCGGAGTGACGAAAATCTATTATCATGCTAGTTATCTGGCGATAATAATTACCGAGTTAAATAGTCCCACGTCTTCCTAAATTTCTCATCAGCTGCATGAATAATTTTAGCCTTCTGATAGAGGCTAACGAAATGTGGTCGGTCTTCCAGGAAAGTCCGCGGTGATACACTCGTGTTACGTATCGAATGCATCCTCACCCACGTGTCCCCGCACGAATCTGATGTGCATTGCAACTTGCAACCGGCAGTATCGACGCCAGACTGGCGGCCGTTAGTCCGCGGCCTTGCCATCGGCGATTTATTCACTGGTCGGAATATTTTACCGAGTCGTTCCTTTTTGCAGACTTCGTCCATTCCGGATCGCGCGAATGCTATTTTCGCTCTTTCGAAGCTCTCCGGTTTCCACGTCATTCTCTTCCTGAGATTAATCCTTCTGCTTGCAATGAAACAAAATAGATTATATAAAAATAAATGAAATAAATTTTTATATAATAAGGATATATATATATATATATATATATTATTATTATTATTATTATTAAAAAATGTATATATATATATATATATATACATTTTTTAATAATAATAATATCTATATACAATAAAGTAATAATATATAATGTGTATAATATAAAAAAATATAATTACAAATGTAATTTAAAATATGTATATATAAATTATATAGATGTAATTATATATTTTTTGTTATTATATATTATTATATTTATATATTTATGTATATATTAATATAACGAGGTAGGTAAAGATCCCGTTAAGTAGTCGTATGAATAGTCTCGAAAAACCCGTTTGATAATCCCCTCAAACGAGACCCGTTACCATTCTGATCATTCACCCCGTATGACAATGTTCCATGACATCCCTTCGAGGCTGTTCCTATGGCTGACATTACCGAATTAGTTCGAATACTTTACACTACGTCGCGCAAGACACACAAGTCTTTCTCGTATTTAAAACTCGGCCTCTAAACCTATAAGAATGCTTAGGGTCGGCTGAAAAGCATACTTACCTGGCGTAGAGGTTACCGTGATCACGAAGGCGGTTCCTCCAGGGCGAGGCTCTTCCATTGCACTACGGCTTGAGCTGACCCTTGCGAATATCCCTAATGTGGATATCTCGGACGTAAAATTTTTGGTAGTCGGGACTGCGTTCGCGCTCTCCCGGATAATACAATTCCAAAAGTAAATCCACTGCAAAAGAAGCAGTCCCCGAACTCTTATATATAAGATATCCCATCTAGAAGTAGAATTCTATTTGTAACTGTTAATAATACTTGGAATAGTAAAGTATTATTAAAATAAATGTGACATTAATTTTCTGTCCCTGTGCAAAATGTAAGATCGAAGGTCGAAATATTTAAAGTGATGTCTTATAAGATAGTCAGATATGATATAACCAACATTTATTATATGTCCATTTCTACAAATGTAGATTAATTTTAATGTTGTTTTAATTTAGATTCTATTTTTTTAATTGATAGAGTTAAAAAAGACGAAGAATATAAATTGCTTCTTTTTACTTATGCCTTACATTATTCTAACATTAATAACATGTGATTCTCGGTTAATAGTAAATCCAAAGAAAAATCTTTTTTATTTTAACAAATGTTTGATATATTTATATGTAAATATTTAATATCTTAAATATAAAAATACATAATAAATTTAAATAAAGATTTATGTAATTTGATAATATTATGTATATCTTGCGTTTTGTAAGCAAGTTTTTATTTTTCCGTTTTATTTTTTCATTTAAAAATTCTAAAGTCTCTTCAATTGTTAATCTTATAAATACATTATCAACTATTGAAACCTAATTTGATATTGATACTTTTATTTTAAGGTTTAAAATTTTATATTGACAGATCTTTAGAAACATTCAAATTGATTATTTTTAAAAACAATAAAAATGTGAAAACGATTCAGGATCCACGAGCTTTTCTTCTTCAAAGATTTCATTATAAGGCCTATTCTAATTACTAGAAATGAAAATTAGACATAGAGCACAGACAAGGCGAGGTTTAAATTTAAGCTCACTTTATGTCTCTCGTAATTCCATCCAGAATGTTCTTTCTACGCAAAGTACGCGTCCGCAACGACGCACGTGCGTGAACGCGATCGCGTGGATACAGTCCGTGAAAATTCTCCGGCTATTTTAAGGAGCTCGAAGCGAGAAGAAAACAGAGAAGAAAGAGGAGCTCGCTGCGATTTGCACGCAAGCGTACGGATAGGATAATAACTCTCTTAATTGAACACTATTTTCTAATTAACGATCGACGCGCGCTCGAGCAAATCGAATTTAGCTTGACGTCACGGGCGTCGAGTGATAATCGACACGTTCGTAAGGTCGCTTCGCTTCGTGCACCGAGTGCTTGAACTGAAAGCCTTCGATGTGCATCTCCATTTTCTGCCTTCTTGCAGATATGAGAAGGAGTAATTAATGCTCGAGTAATTAATGCTTAGCTTAACCCTCGGCTATCGTAATATTCCACTCATATAGACTGCCAACTTCAAGTAATATTTATTTTTCATTGCCTATGCGATATTTCTGAGAGCGAGAAATTATGATAATTAGCCTGAATGAATTTTGATTGGAGAAAAAGTGCAAAACGCACTTTTTGGGTAAAAACAAAGTGTGTTTTGTTACACAGAAAGATTTCTTTACATCTTTATTCAAACAAATATAATGTTTCACTTAAAATAAAATAGTAACAATTAATAGAATTTACATTACATTAATTTACATTAATCATAATGAAATTGTTTGAATTATATAATAAAATTGTTGAAATTAAATGCGACAGTTTTTCTAAAAAAAGTTTTCTTTCGTGTAGTATTTTATTATTTATAATAATTAAAATATTATAAAAGTATTTATTATTTGAAAAACAGTTGTATTCGTTGATTCAAGCAATGAATCGATTGGATTATTCCAAAAAATAATTTTTTTTAAATTCAAACAAATTTATTAAATCTAAATAAATATATATTAAATATATTTTTCTCTGCACATCGAGACCCTTCTTCTGACATTAAAACAAAATTATTATATAATACATCGTATTAATCTAAGACTTAAAAAAATGAATTAGTGGTAAATCACTTTGCGACATGAGTACAAAGTCCAATAAAACTCTTTGCGGTTTATAAGGAAAGTCTGTCACAAGCATGATTTTTATTAATAGCATTTTAACAGAGTGTCATAGTTAGCAATAAAAAAACGAGCCGTCTTCTCTTTTGATCGAAGTTTCCGCTCAGCAAATGGTAGACTCGTCTTACGCGCAAAGTGGATCGTCGATTTCCCCCCCCCCCGTTTGACTCGTCATTTGCATAATTGGAAATATTTCCTTTTTTCTTTCTCGGAATAAGTTCCAAACGAGGCTCGGCAGGACGAGCGCGGATGAGGATAATTGATGCTCCAGCAGATTTATTCGCGATACTTCGGCGCTGCTAAATGCAATTCCTGGCGCGTCTAGCTCGTGAATCCGCAAGACAGACCTCTCGCGAAAGCGAAGAAGCGCCTAGGGATCCGGATTTCTCATCGGTGCCAATCATTTATGTGACGCAGAAATTCCCTTCGCGAATTGTCTGGCTAGGATGTAGAAGCGAGATGAAGGATCGATTCGACGCGATCGTTCGTCACTTCGCGACAGATAATCTTAATCGAAAGCGCTGACGCATGGATTCTGTATATACAGCAGACTACATATACATGTTATATATTGTGTTATAATACAATTTTATAATGAAGTGCACAATCTACTCGGCTGTACATGACAATTAACGATTTTTAAATAAATAAAATTCTTTGGTGTCTAACACATTGACTATCGGTTCGATCGTAATTAATTACAAGTTAATTTCCCCAAGGAAGATTACGCAAATAATATACACGCAAATCGTGAAACTGCATCCACACGAAATGATAGCCGATAGATAAATTAATCCTGTAGATATCCATTTCAACGTTAATTTCGGAAATCGATGCTTCATTACAACGATATTGTTCGCCGAGAATGCAGCGGGCATTGACTGGACCATTCAACGTTCGTCAAACAAAAAGAGATTGATCCACTCAAAAATGCGAAGAGGCACTCGTGCCTAAAAGCACTTGTGAATCGGTATGCGGTTCAATTACACGAAAGAAACGTGGCGCAAATTAATGGGAAGCGAAGCGTGGACGGGGGAGAAAGAAACGCGACATTGATACGAGAATGAAATAATGTCGTTGAACTTCCTTCTTGGGGTATATTTTTGTCGACAAACTAATTATATCAATTGTCGACGAATTGATGAAGCGACAGCAGATGAGAAAGTTCATTCACTTATTGCAAAACATAACATTTTTAAAACCCATTTCCACTATTGAAAAATAAATGAAAGAGCTTGTTTTTAAAAAAATAATATCTATTATTAATAGCAGACTATTCTTTTGCTATTTTGAGCTGCAATGTTAAATAGCTGCAATGTTAGCTGTAATGTTAAATAATCTAATGTTCGAAGATAATGAATATGCCGTCTATGATAAAACAGCGCCTTGTACGCAAAGTGTTGTATCAATATTTGGACACCTTGTTAGTCTGATGATGAAGTTGCTTTTCAGCAACGTATGCTCATACATTCCGACGGAATGAATCATGTTGGATACATTTTTCATTGTAGTTGAAAGAAAGCTTGTTGTCGCATATGTTTGTAATAAGTTATAAAAGTGCATTTAACTTTTTAATTCCTGATAATTCTTAATAAATTATTAAACTATTGAAATATTACATACTTTTCTTATATAAGCGTGACATATACATTAGATATAAATATTTGCAATTCGACTATTATTATTATTATTATTATTATTTTATTGTTAATAATAGAAACTGGCTTTATTGAGTATAAAGTCATCAGAAAAAATTAATTGAATTTAACTTCTAGAGGCGAGTAAATTTCAATTTTTAGTCAATTCATATTTTTACTGAAACAAACTACGGAATTACAATTTGAAAATATGTGAAGATACGAAGTCATGAATTTTCACGTTGTCACGCGGCGACTTTTAATTGCGTTTACATAAGGAAAAGCGATACTTGTTTCGAGCGCGACGTCGGGCAACGACCTCCGACATTGACCGAGGTCATTTCACCTCCGCAGCAAAGCGAGGCACATCCGCGCAACGCATCGTTTTTCAAAGACTGCTTTTGCTTTCTTTCTCCTCACACGCCACCGAACCCGTCCTCGCACCCTTCGTGAAAACGATCCCTCGCCGTCTAAGAGTTTCCCTTCCGCGGAAAAACATGCTGCGGGAAAATCCCCGGTTTCTTTACTCTCGGCTTCCTCCTTCGTCTTCTGTCCTCCTCCATCGGGACCGACCATGTTTTATGGATGCACTTCGAGCCCTCTTACGACGCCGTCGTTCTTTGAATATTTATTCGTTTATTTATTTCCGAATTGCCAGAAGCCTGCTGGTATAAGATAGTACGATTCTTACAAGTCATTACTTTCTATTATTAACTATTGTTCGCACTTGCTGTAAAATATTGCATTATGTACAAATATCACTTCGTGTAACACTTAGACAACAATAACAAAACATTTGATTTTTTTATATATTTTCCTGGAAATACTTTTTTTGTTTATTACAATAACGGTGAAGCTACTTGCTGCAATGAAGCCTCCATTGGCTGCAATTCACAATCGCTGCAACAAATATATAAATGGATGTCTGATTTGGAATCACTCATCTGTAGAAGTCGACTGTGAATTATTCCGGAAGTTGAGCGTTCGACGATGCGGATAAAGGCGATCTCGTTGGCAGAATGTTGGCGGGATGTAGGTCATAGAAAGCTGCACGAGGAAAGTGACCCGCGATTTTAATTTAAACCATTGATTTATTCATGCAAGTTAGGACGGAAAAGGGCAAGCCTTCCTATATTTTTGAAACAAAAGGCTTAAATCAAATAATCAAAGCTTAAATCAGAAAATAAATTATCTCGCGTGTATAAAATATATAAACAAAATAAATAAAATTTATATTTATATGTGTAGATAAAATGAAAAATAAAATTATAAAAAAATACGAAATTTTTATGCATCCATGTAATATGAATAATATGTATACAAATATAATAGTAAAAATAATTCTCTGTTACACAGTAATAATAGTTTATTAAAATATTTTTATATACATTCAAAATTTTTAAAAGATTTATTTTCATATAGAAACTATATATATATATATATATATACAAAATTTCTCTAATTTCACTACGTAGATAATAATACATCTTGATTAGTCAAAAATATCTTGTAGTACAGCATTATAAAGAGAACATATCGTTAAGAGATTATTCACAATGCTACCTTTCAAATATTCTTATCAGATAAGAAAATGAAAAGAGAGGAGATGCATTTTCGGAAGAAAAACACATACATTTACCTTTCTTATCGATTTTTAAAGTCATAAGATTTATTATAGAATTCATATTTTTCATATGACATAAAACATGAAACAATGTTTCGTGTAACATAAACATGAAACAATTTTACATTACATTGATATTACTTATGTTTAACTGCAACTTTTCCATCGAATTCATTGAATTAACAATTTCAATTGAACTAACAATAAACGTGAAAGCTATAAATGAAATGAAATTAGAGGTGACTAATGTGATGACATATTTATATTACAATCTTATATTGCGTCAAATTTGTACTGTCATCAATGAAAACTATTGACTCGTTCTCGTAAGAAACATCGTAAAGACGTCATGTGATGCTGACATTGATCAACGAAGATTCATTCGTAGTGACTCACATCTCGTGTGATGTAGGCAATTTAGTTATCGCTACTTAAAACAGGTGTGGCATGTGGAAATTCCGTTTCGCTATTAGTCAGTTTTTAGCATCTCAAGTCAAAATTTGTCTTCTTATTTTTCTTAATTTCATTATGAGATTATTCTTATCAATTATTCTATTAAAACATTATTATTATTATTTAATATTATATTATTTGTTACACAATATACTTCGTGAAAACACTAAATCAATGCGATATAATATTGATATAATATTATTCACATAAATAAATATTTTATATATTTTAATAAATCTATTATCGTATTATATTATTATGTTATGCGTGACAGTATCATAACAAATATTTATCTTAATTTTCCAATGTATTTCATCGCGCGAAATATATTTTGCATAAAAGACCTTTTATCACGAATGTTTGAATTAACCCTGTATAATATTCTTAAATAGGATTAGTGAATTAATCAATAATTGTATAATTTATATTGCATGCATTTGAAATGCATGAAAACGCATGCAAAATTCTACGTGAGATTTTATAGAAATGGATGACAACACATGCAACGTTCCTCTCTGTCTGATGTTCCCATAAATTTTTCCAACTGTTCGACAGACATAGATAGCGCGATGAGTGTGAGATACATTATCGTTATTCTCGTTTCTCAATTTCTAGCATTTCGAGACATTCTGGGGAGACGGCGTGAAAAAGAGAATAATATAATGGGCTATGGTCCTTGGAGGGACCGGTTGACGTAACCGGTCCACTATTTTTAACCGCGTCCTTTTGTTTTTATTTTTTTCTGGCGCTTTGGTCTTCATTCCCGTCTTTGCATTCTCCTTCCTACATGTCTGAATAAAAAAAAACGTTTTACTTCTTTTTGTATATCACTCGAAGACATTTAAACTGTTGAAAGGACAGGTATATATAGACTTATACACCAATGGTTTAAATTTGTATTATAACTGGCATGTTATACGTAAAACAATGCGTTTACGAACTTTTAATGCTAATTATTAACAAAGAAAATTTATTGAATGTTTAATAGAGAGCTGCTAAAAGCTAGAGTTGTTTTTATTTAATTATGTTGTACACAAATACTTATGAACAATGCTGTAAATTTGTAATAAACGCTTGATAAAACATTTCTGCAAGATGTTGATCAAAAATAGCCGGAATGTTTCGTTTAAAAACATTAGTCAGGAAATGAGCAACGTGATATAAACAACCGTCTGAAAAATCTGATAAATCCAAGAATATTGCATGAACATAGAAATACGATTTCCTCGGAGGCGAGATCAGTCGGAGAGAAAGGAATTTGTCATTTGCAAGATAGCTTTAGATATAACTATTATGCCACCTGTGTGGCGACTGTTACACGATGAATACAAACGAAAGCCTCGCGTCCACAAAGAGTCCATTTGCGAAGAAAATGCGTGGAATTTCTGTGAATTAACTATATTCACTTACTACTACGTATATTATCTAATTATAAAACTAAATTTAAAAAATTGATTTTTATTCGTTGGAAATTTCCAAGAGAATTTCTTTATAAAAAATAATTATTTTTATTTCCACAACGTGACCAATAATGAGCGTTGCAGCTGTGAAGTTTGTGTTTTCGAAGAATTATTTAATTCTTTTTTGTTTTCTCTTTCGATAATTTTTCTTATTTAAAGAAAATATAATTACTTCAAAAAATAGTTTGAAATATAAACAAAATTATTATAAAATTATAACATATTTCTAGAACATATTAATGATAAAATAACATTGATAATAAAATCATATGTGAAAGTAAGAATAGCAATAAATGTGATTAGAATATTTTTCATTAGTCATTTATTTCTTTTTACAATATCCTCAATAAAATTGCGATTTGAAGTACGAAGTTTTCGGAAAAAATATAGAAGATACAAAGCTACATTTTCTTGCTGAAAATCGTATCAATATTCTTACATAATCAATATTCTTACTATAATATTCCGTTATATTGTCATTTTGTTTGATAATCCATTATTTATTGAAACTAATAATAAAAATATTGATAAATAAATATTGCGTACGTCTTTCTTGTCTCTTTAATTTATTTTAGATCCACTTTTTAAAGTTTAATTCCGTTTTTTATTTATTTCAAATCCACTTTTTAAAATTTAGAAATTAGAAATCCAATCCTATGCTTTTAATTATGTAACACACGAAGTGTGTTTTTTTAAAAAATCGGGATGCAGTAAGACATAAGAGTATATAAAGTACATATTAAAACATAATAAACGCGTGTGAAAAGATTATAGATAAAACTCTAATTTGAAAAATCTTGAATCAAGAGTGTTCAAAACGCCTTTAACTAACCTCGAGCGACTGACAACAAGAAAGAGAAAAGAGAAGGAGAAGAGAAAAGAAACAATTCTGAAATGCCGCGTTGGCGCGTACGCACCCGCGAGAGGGATGACAGCCGTTCGGCCGTCATCGCCGGCGCTCGGCGGTGCTCGGCGCCGCTCGGCGGCGCTCGGTAGCGCAGCTACACCGCCCGGCCAGTCAGTCCCGCGCATGTCCTCGGAGTGAGAGGGTACGTTTCGCGTCTTGTCGTATCTCTCCGGAGCTTTTCTACACGATCACAGGAAAGATTTCTCAGGAGCTCCGGACCTTTGTCGCGACGTCGGCCTTCGCGTCGGTGCCACGGCCGCGTGTTCGGCGAGTATCGCGAGTGGAGTCAATTTCGCTGCAGTGTCGAAAACCGAACAAACGGTAGAGGGAAAGGGACGCGCGAGAGAAAGAGAAAGGGGGAGAGAGAGAGAGAGAGGAGAGAATAAGCGAGAGGAGGACGGTCGGAGTGCGGCTCGTGATCGATCTCACGGTGTGTAACGTCCAAGGTGTTTTCCTTCCGCGGTCTCCCGTCGTCGAGATCTCTATTATGTCACCGGCCACGCGTGCCGGCAGATCACTCTGATTCGAGGAACTCGCAAAGGACGCAAGAACGCCCGCCACGATGCTGCCGCAGACACCTGACATCATCCCGACTACGCTGAATCAGGTAAAAGCGACGTCGGCCAGCGGTGGGGCGATTCGCTCGTTAAACCGGAGACGCCGGTCACGTTGCTTGGAATTTCATTACGTCCGAACTTCCCGCGGACGTCGGAAAGCGATCCGCGTGCGGCCGTGTGACGATTTTTGCGCGAGCCACTCGCGACCGAGCGCATCTCCGGCGACCGAGGCGGGTCCTCGACGGCGGCGTCATGGAGCATGTCCTTCGGCATTTCGAAAGTTCTGACGCACGCGAACGCGAAGCGGAGATTTACCTTACGACGCGAACCTCAGATCTCGCGTCGATCCTTCACTCGCAACGAAAATTATTATTTAATTTATCTTTTCATGCGCTTTGCCCGTTTTTATTCTTTTTTTTTTTTTAATTTCGTACATTAATCAACGTAGTAATAAAAGATTTGATTGCTACGAGATAATAATTAAAGGAATAACGTCAAGTCAGAAAACGGCGTGTAATACACTTCTGTCCGCGTTCGCGACGCCGAGACTCGGACTCGCCGGAAGTAAACCGGTTCCAAAATGCCCGACTCGATTTTCCAGAATTATCTTCACGTTACGCGTTGCATTTCGCAAAGGACACCTGAGGAAGAGATACCTAACGACCTATTTCGCGTGGGAGTAGATTATCTGAATTCGGCAATTTCCCGCGGTTAAATTATTTCACATCGTTTCCGTCTCGCTACAGTTGGACGGGAATTAAATTAAACCGGGGCGAGGGGAGGAGGAAGGGGCAGGCGAGTATATATACGGTGTTCAAAGCTCCGTTATATAGACGGATTATGTGCGTTCCGCGCGGCAGAAATTGATTATCCTTGGTATCCTGTCGTGGCTCGGCCGAGTCCGGGCAAAGTGATCGTCTTAAGATCTTAAGATCTAAATCGTCGACCGGATCCCGGCGATTCCCGGAGAGAAATAACATCCGATAGCGCAAACGATATTTGCAAACGATACGGCCGCGCGAACGTGACCGCATCGAAAGAGTCGCGCGTCTGAACTTTCACACGGTGAAGATAATATCTTTATTTTGACTTGTATTCTGGGAATTTTAATTAAAACTTTATCCCCCTGATTTTCGTCACGAATAAGTCTCTCGCGCGACCTCGTGACTTTAACTCGAGAATCTGATTTTCAATATTACTATTGCGATACGTCTCGAGAGATGCTGTCATGAACACTCTTGCGAAAATTCGCTTCTTTTAAAATGTATTTTTTTTTTTCTTTATTCGGATTTCTTATTTCCTTGTTTCCTTTGAAATAAATACGGTATTACATCTTGATTGTATAATATACTTTCAGTATTGTATATAAAAAATTTTATAAAAGAATGAATATTCTAGTAAAATAGTAACAAGTTTTTTAATGAGGAATTATCAAGTTTATATTTTTATAGTTTTATATTTTGATTTTACATATTTTCAATACTTTAAAATAAGAAAAGACAGCTTGACCAGATTGAAATAAGTTTTTACATTAACTAATAGGCCGATAAACTTCCTTAAAATTAATTGATTTTTCATTTTAAAATATATAAAAATTCTTCTCATAAAAATTCTTATGTTAATAACTTAATATAATAATATGCATTCATCTGCATATAAATGAAGTCAATAACAATGTTGTTCGCGTTGAAAACATTTCGAGTATCTCTTTTGCGATCTTTCGCGAAAACTCGACTCGAGTTGCCAAACAATGTGTATGACAGCTTACATGTCACTTCGAATGATGAAAAGGGAAAATAGGAAGAGGTAGACGACATGATCGATAATAATAATAGGAAGGTTTCGTGAAGGTCTGCTCGCGGCAGACGACGCGACATTGACAACATTGACATTTTATCATATAAAGTGGCTCGAGTGGTTTATCTTCCTTTGTGCTATCCTCTTACGCGTGATATAATCGATCGCAAATGAAGACCATATTAAAAAAAAATGTCTCTCCATAATAGGAGTATCTCTTTGTGGCATTGAATTTTCAGGACGGTTACGTAGAAATAAAAGGTGAAATTAGGAAATGTATATATCAATTCCATAAAAAAAGCTTTTGAATCTCTCTTTCTTTCGCTTTTCTCTCATTCTTTAGAACTTACATGAGATTTATATTTTTGATTAAGTTTGAAACTGCCAGTTAAAAGGAGCAGAAACAGAATGTAATTTTCAAGTAACTTATCGAGCTTCAACAGGTGGATCGTAAATCGATAATTCCTCTTCAATAAATTGTTTAAAGGTGACGCGAGATATTCTCTCGTAGTAGAGATTCATCGATCATCATTGCTGAGTCTATTCTTATGTAACCGGGATTTTACGAGATATCCGTCGCGCGATTTATAAAATCGATTTGCACAATAATTACGTTTTGAATAATAATCGCGCGACTGAAATCCGCTATTGAACGTCGAATCGAATCAACCGTACCGAAATTGCTGTAATCATCGCAAAACAATTGCGGCATACATTTTTCGCATATCGGTATGTCGATATTTCGAAATGCCGATTGGTTGTCCCAGATCGAGTTTCACTAGGTCAAAAATTAAAGCCAGTCGTGTAATAATGTGACGTAACGTATCCACGTGCAACATGTAAAATTCATTTCTATAAATCTACTATTACTCTTTTATTTCCATTTCTACCATACAACATAGATTGATTTCAGTCTCGTTTTAATTTAATTCTAAGAATTAAGCAAAAATAAAGATAAAAATAAATTAAATCGAGATTAAAGTCAATCTGATAGAAGTGGATATTAATCCACAAAAATTCGCTTTAATCATAAAACAAATAATTGATCTAATCGATTTTTCAAAAACCAACTTTGATCATCACTGATAAAAAATTTATGTCATAAATTAAAAAAAAATGTTGAGCAATAATTTATTAATAGATATGAAGAAGAAAGTTTTTATTGTAAGTAGCGTCTTATCTTTTAGGAGATAAAAATTATTGCTGAACTACATTTTAAGGAACAGCCCTGACCATTATCGATGACGTCATAAATTTGAAGGATATTATAAATAATAATTTATTAATAAAGATGAGAAAAGAGATCTTGTTATAATTATAGCCTCTATCTTTTAAGATAGAGATAAAATTATTGCTAAGTGAAATTTTAATCAGAGTTACAAACTTCTCGCATGAGAGGACTGGGGTGCTGATTATCGCGCGAGTGGCATTGACTTTTCCGCGTATTCCTGATGACTCGAGAGGAAAGGCACAGCCAGGTCTCACCGCGTCTGTTTGCCCACGTATGATTTCGTCGTAGGTGCCTTCTCTTCCGAGACCGCGCGCCGCTCAGGTTTATCGTTCGTGGAAGGTGCGTGACGTACTTCTCGAGAGAATTCCTGAGGCGGGCTTTATCGATTGTTTCGAAAGCCAATGTTAAACAAGGCGACACCTCGTGCAGCCCCCTCCCCCACACGACACACTACTCGCTGGAGATATGCAATCGCGCGGAACGTAATAATTATCCCGTTGAGTCATCGCCGGGCGATTTTTTGAATTTTTATCGAAGGATATTATTATTCTTTCACGTGTTAAATTTTACGAATTGATATGCCGGAGTAGATATAGTCTGACGGAGATTCCGTCATCCTCGCGTTCATTTCTATCGGTCGTTACACTTATTTACAAACTATAAAATTATTATTGCTTTGTTATAGCACGTAATCGATGACGCGAACTATTTCTGGAACCAGTCAAGTTTCTTTCATTTAATGACGATCCCTGATAAAGTTGTTAGACAAACGAAGCCTGGCGGGGGGCGGGATTAGTCCCTCGCGACCACTCCCATGTTGAAAATCAAGAAGATGATATTTTCAGAAACGATTAAGTCAACTGCTTAGCGCGGTATCAGCGCATCGCAGTGATAGCGTTACGCTCACCGTTGGCATTCTCCTCATCGCGCGATTCCGTCATGCGTGTTCTATGCAAATACCGCTTTATGCAAACGACATCGATGCCACGGTCTTCACAGAAGCTGTCACGGGCAAGTCGACCTCACAGCGAATAATGCATTGTTGCGAGATTAAACGCGTCGCCGGAATTAAATCTTTTCTGACTGGAAACGTGCGGGAAATTCACGAATTTGTAATTTTCGTTTATAAACGGCAAAAAGAAAAACAATAACATATAATACGATATGCATGAGATCTTTTAATCTGAAAATGGAGCTACGGATATTGAGGACAATATTATTATTAAGAATTTTGCATATCGGAATGAATGAATAAAGATTGCACAATTAAGAAATGCAAATGGGAATATCGAAATATAATGTTGTATCGAAACGTATATAGCAATAAAAAATATAATATATAATCTATATTATTACAATATTATTATGTAATGCTAAAGTTATAATTGTCAGAGCTTACAGATTTTACCTTTATTTTCTCCCTTCGCAAGGAAAAATAATAATTGCTTCACTTTGCTTAGCTTTTCTTAAACAATTGTGAGAAATAAGAAATGACATTTCAATAATACAAGCCGCGTGAGAAAAAAATCCAGGGTCGCTTGCTCGGTTGGGAAAGCGAAGAATAGGGAATTTAATGATCGCGGATCTGATATCTTCCACGCGCGTTGTTCCGTGTTGATGATCACCGTGTTGATATCACGTTATGCGTTGATATCATCGCCGAACTTTCCAACACGTACATTGTCATTTATGCAATATAATGAATCACCAAATAAGGCAAATGTCAAAATGCCAATGTCAAAAAATATTCTTGCCTCGAGGAATTTAATTCCATACACGTTCTTTCGCAAACACGTCTCATCTTATTATTATAATCACAAAAACCGAAATGAAATTTTATGAAGAAGAGGTTGAAATGTATATATATATATATATATATATTGTATATTTCTTTGGTTTAAAAAAATAATACAAAAATATATTTCAATTGAAATATTTTTATTATATAAATTGAAAAAAAATACCTCGAATTTAGAGACGCTACACAATACTAGATTAAGAGTGAAAAATTAAGCGACAGTCTCTTAATGCTTAATATTATATTCGAAAATAATACAAATATCGATGCAAAATTTGCATATATAATTAAATACCTTAAGTTAATTATGTACTTACGCAATATATATATATATATATATATATATATATATCTCATTTTGTGAGACATATCGCATTATATTTATATATTTTAATAAGCAATACAAACGTAATTAAATCTATCACGGTTTCAATGATTAAAAAGTATAGCTTGTATTTTACAAGCTATACTTTACAAGCTAGTATAAGCTTGTATTTTACAATTATTATTGATATATTATTATTGATATATTTATTATTATTGATATATTTCTCTTTATTATCAATAGATAAAAATATCTAGTGCGGAAATTAAAATAGCCAGCTTTGACTCTTGAATGTACCCGCTCGTGTGCATGTGATATGTTTTTTGTAATCTTGAAACGAGTTTAAACGGGATGCGTTACGCTTGACAAGATTTTTCGAAAGATTACTCGCGCTCGTAATCTAGTCGACTACCGCGCTTTTTAATAATGAAAACGATCGCTCGATTATAGCTGCCATAAAGGGCATCGTAATAAGTACGTTTCATCTATGACTCGTGATAATGATCGATCGATCGACATACGGATTGTACCGTGGATATTAAGGCGGAGCGAAATCGTCCCGCTCTGAAATTAAACTTAGGAAATTTTAACGAACAAATCCAATGGGATAATTAGGAATCCCGGAGGGACATATTCGCTTCGTAATCGAAGCCAAAGCCCTTTGATAATCCCCTTTATTTTTCATCTTTTAAACTAATATAATTTTATGATAATAGAGAATAGAACGAGAAAAAAAGGAGGAAAAAAAAATATAAAAATGGATTACTTCTCTTACCTCATTAAAAGAAAAAAAACGCATCGATTTAACCAAAAAAAAAAAAAAAAAAAATAGAACGGATAAATGTAATCGAGTTTGAATAAAATTAGCGCCACTGAAAAATTAAATCATTTCGATCATCTCGCTCATTAGCAAATATGAATTGATTGTACAGTCTAGTTATGTAAATGAAGGTAGAAACAATTTTGTAGCGTGTCGAAGCGTAACTCCGTCGATCGTTATAATTAGATTTGCAGCTTACGTCGTACATATTCAAGAGAGATTTAATTTATCAAACGCTTAAATACGGACTGGAGAATTTTGATTTAATAAATTAGAGCGTGCTATCTAAATTGTCGTCACGTTAATTACATCGTGTCATACAAAGTACGGTCGGAATTGTCGAGAAAAATCGTTTTCCGCCTATCCTAGATTAATTGGCCATTTTTCACTCTAATTAGATAAACGGCTGCTTCTTCGCCGTGAGGTAAAACCCTCAAGTCGTATGTTAACTCTAAATAATCCGATCCAATTAGAATATCGGCGACGATTGGTGCATGATGCTACGATTACATGAGAAAAGGTTGTGTAACTAGTTATAACTACTTGGTTACTATAGCGAACATGCAGCGGCGAGATTTCATTACTTCGCTCTTTGTTCTAGGTTCATTATTCTTTGAACAACACGACGCTTACAGAATTACTTACAGTAATTCATTTAACGTCCTCTTTGGAATACTTAAAATATTTTCTTACGTTTTCTATTTGTATCAAAGATTTCTTCAACGTTAACTTTTGTAATATGTTCTGAATTTATGTGATAATATTATATATTAACATTCTGATCTGATTTATGCATCTTAAAAGGGTCTTTCTTGAGGCTGCATCACAATTACTCTGACAGAAAAGAAATATTAAGCGAAAGAATGATGAGACTTGAGGTCCGAAAAGCTCGTCGGTGGTTTCTTCCCAAGAAACCATTGGTCGGTGGTTTAATGAGATTTCGCGGTCGACAGTGGCGTAATTAGGGGCGGGAGTGCCCTATGCCTCGCCAGTTAAAAGCCTCCACCCGCTCTTCCGCGTATTTTAATGCGATTTAATTTACCGTTAGTTGCACTCGCAGTTACTTGCCGCTGCTCATTGGAGAAAGGTGAGTGTGTCGGTTCTGGAGAGTTAAGATGAAGAACGAAAAGGGTTCGCTGATTCCCCCACTTTTTGTGGCCGCCGAGTGGGGCGTAAGTATACGTTCATCAATCGGCACATAGAATTTGCGATCGCGAAAGTCATAAACCAGTACAAGTCCAATATTTAATAACAAATTTTATTGTTTCTCATTAAAAATCATTATTGTATACAGAGCAAAAAAATGTTGTAACAACAAATCACACATTTTAAAGTAAATTGTTTATAAGACATAACAGAAAAACAGTTAGGAACTGAATTATAAAAATATACAGCAATTAATGAAACAAACTAATAATAAATGTCGTCAAATAATACAATTATTTTAGGAAAAAATATAGTTTTTATTTATATAACATACGAATATTTGTTACATTTAATTTTCTAAATGTTTATAATAAAATATTTTATATTAATTTCTTAGATAGTTTCTCGGAAACACACCGGCTAAACAATTTACGTGTCTTTTATTTATATTCTGATTAATGATTAATGATTCTGAAAAATCTAGTAATAGTCATATTATCACAACATGTGCTCACTCTTTCCGTTATTTTGGCAAAAGGCGTGAGCGGATTTTCACCCTGTCGTGACATTGACCAAAGTGGCAAAGACCCGCCAGGTCGAGGGTAGCTAGAGAGAAGGCTGCGATCGATCGGCCTCGTGGCATATCAGCCACGTAGACATAATCTAAAACCGCCCTTTCAGACTTTCCCCTTTTGCAACTTGTTAAATATTTAGAATATCAACAGTCGTCGACTCAAATATCTGTTCGAGAAAAAGAAAATCGATATATATATATATATATATATATATATATATATATATATATATAGAGAGAGAGAGAGAGAGAGAGAGAGAGAGAGAGAATTTAATATATATATATACATATATAGAGAATTTATATAAGAGAATTTATCAAATTCAACAAACGTGAATACCTTGAAAAAGCGATTGCAATATCGACTATTTTCACGTTCACGCGAATAAATTATAATAACCGCGGTATTCAATTACATTATCTCGTATAAAGCTCACGGAGGATATTTATATCGTCGTAAATCGTTTTGATCGCGTTTCGGGGACACGTACGGGTCTTTTAAGGCCGATATCGATACTCGCGCAGTTGATAGCGAAGTTTTAATCGAGAGATAGCTACTGGACCATAGTAGGTTGCCATGACAGATCGATATCTTATCGTATGATAGCAGAGAGGTTCTATTAATGTAAAACGTTGTGTTCTGATTCGTTGAAACACAAATACGTTTAGTCATAGTGGTCTTGATACAATTTTATAGATGCAACGTTCGAATACAAGTTTTTACAAATCGCTTAAACATCCAAGAAAACGTGGCTCATAATCGTCGCGTAATCGTCCAGTTTCCGGTGGAAGGTTTATCGAGAACCTTGACTGGAAAATCTGGTCGCACCAGTTTCCGTGAGAAATCTTGACAGCCGATCGATTGTTCTCGCTCTTTCGTTGGGCGCGTTTCGCGTTTCGTTAGCAACAAGTTGTCAGACTACAGCCCGCTATATCGCAACTGTCGCTAACTGTCCCCGATGAAGATAGACAATGAATTGCGTAACGACCCACGCTACAAAGACAGCACGTATTCCTCGTAATAATGGAGGATTTCACGTCACGCCTTTTACACACATGTTTCGAAAATATCCTCGACATTGTTTAAGTATAAAATTATAATAATCATACAACAATTGCAGACCTTCTTCCACGTTTTTTTGTACTAACTGTGTGTAAAAAAATTTCATTACTTCCATTGTTGTTTTTTAACGTCGCTAAATTTTATATCTCGAAACCTTGTCGAGACTACATCTTGTAAGCTCAGACTTTATTTCTTCAAATTGTTACACACAATTGTGTCCGCGTTTATTGAGCAAATGTGCCTGCCACAAGCCTGCGTATCCGTACAAGGATTCCGATCCGTCCGGTTATTGATCCACCTACATTCAGGACACGGCGATACGTATACGCAGGATAATCTGTAGCGATTCCCACGGTCTTCGGGATACTTCATACACGCGAGCATCCACGCCTCTTGGCACGCTACCTTTTTCGAGGCGATTTCTGAACTATCGGCGGATGCTGGGCGCACATTGGGCGGCTTTCGTGAGAGTAATTCGAGAGAGGAGGAATCGTATTCGCGTGGAATCTGGATTGCACTGCGTTTTAAATATCTGCGTTACTCACGGCATTCTCCGTTTCTCGCGCTTCCTTGCCCTCGATCGGACTTGCGATACGTCTTCGTACTATTCTTAGATGCGAATGAATATGCGATTCTCATCAGTGGATCAGCACGTGATGAATAAACGTGCGGCTCGCAATTACATTTCGTTCAGGCGGATTACGCTCGCAGGTCTAAGAAAAAAAAAAAAAAAAAACACTGACAGATTTCGCGAGGGATGGAATTATACGGACGTATGGCGTTGCGTGTCGCGTGAGTTTTGCGATGTAAATGAGACCGTGAGGAATATTTTCCGCGGGACAGTACAAAAAAAAATCTCGCAACAGATATGCGACATTATGCATTTCCGTTCGTCAACGTCAACTTTATTAATTGTCGTAAAGAAATCTTGCGAATCATTTAAAATTCTGACATTTTCTGAAAATACATGCAAAATTTGCATGTATTTTAAATATGAAAAGTCTTGAGATCCGAATTGAAATGTAGAAATTCCTTTTTTATTTTATATCTCTATATTTTCTTTCTATTTAGTTATTTTTCTTATTTAATTTAAGAATTATTTTTTCATTTTTTTTTTGAGATTTTTCCGTTTTAAATTTTCACTTGCATAATACGATCTTTTGGGTAGATTTTTCTTGAATCATCGTGTAGAAGATCGTGATGCGCGAGAGACCCGGCAGATTATTCGACGCGGCCATTTTCGTCCACAAATTTTTTTTTCTCTCATTCAAAGAGACTTTATTGTCAAGTTTGACGCATCCTGCGTTATATAGAGCAGGTGCGCGGTTTACTTGCCGCGGGCGGTACCGCTTTTTCATTTTCTCTACTTTGCTGCCTTCACGCTCTGCCATCATCATACCTCCTCTCGTTTCGTTTTCTTCTACTGAATCTTCCTTACTGCAGCAAAATGCAGCGAGAATTAATACCGCATATAAATAAAACGTTTACACATGAATACCTTTCGGATTATCGTTACGATGCAGCAACGCGATACTGAACGAAACTCGATTTACCGCGCAATCTCGTAGCACATCATTCATGCGAAATAAATTTTTTATTTAAAATTCGAACTCTCATTCCGACTTGAATGTTATTATTCAATTCAAGAAAATCTTTGCCTTTTGTCGATTGAAAGTCTTATCTTACAAAATTATTTTGTAGTTTCTGTAAAGTTGCAGAATTGCTTCAATTAAATATTGCATCATTTTAGAAAAATGTAAGGAAGCTGGAGATTTTCTTTCTGATAATTTCTTGAAACATTGTTTAAAATAATGTTATTAATTGCATTATAATAGCACAACAAATTAGAAATAGTTCAGAAAAGGCTTTAAAGTTATTATTTTGTAAAAACGAGGTCAGAACTTCACACATACCATATTATCGCGAAGTTATATAATGGCGACAGTGGTCGATAAACCTCTCGAGAAGTAATCTAACTCTTTTTACAACTTCTTGCGACCTTTATAAACGTTTTGTTCGGTTTTTCCTGAGGGAAACTATCCGGAATCCGTATTTATCTGAGCCGGTCCGGACCACCAGCAGCGGCGCGATTGTTCAAAATGGAGGCTAAAAGACTTGCTTCTACCTTTCTCATCCTCTTTATATCTCCTCAAGGAATAATAGGAAGAAATAAATTATTGAACAAAGAGAGAGACACGGTGTAATTTATTTCGGTTGCATTTTGTAAGAGTTTTGATCGTTGTTTTTATCATGATGATTCAAATCCACCCGGGGCGTGATTCATTTTTTCATCCGCTTTATATTTAGAGCGAAATATCATTTCTGGGCTTACTTACATTCAGGCTATATAAAAATGATTTGTTAAGTAAAAATATAGTTAAGTATAAATAAAATTTGTTCTGTAAAAGAATGAAATTAAATGGTAGTACAGAATAAAATATAAAATATAAGGAAATATATAGAATTAAGAAAATATAAAATAAATATCTTGTAAGAAACGGTCCTCATGTTTGAATGACTGACATATTTCATACGTATTCTTCAAAATTTAATTATTTATCAAAAAGTCGGATCAATTTGGGTGCAAAAGAACTTTCCGGATACGAAGAGCAATTAATCAAACGAGAGATAATTTAGAATATAGATCCCCATGACGAGTCATCGTCCCACGACTGTAACGCCATAACGGCGATAGGTCATGGGTCAAATGACGAAATACATTCGTCAGATGTGGGTGAAACTAATTCGGCCTTCGCGAGTCGAATCAGGAAGTACTCGTGTTCCGCCGCCCGCATTAAATCAAGGATCTTCATAGAAATCCAATAACCTTTGTCTGCTGTCACAATGAAATAGTTCGTTTCACTCATACGAATATGAGTCATAACTATCATGTATAACATACTCTGGAAATTGGGCTTTATAGATTCGATTCCCTTCGATTTCTGTTTAGTCTGCTTTTCAATTATAACGATCAAACATACTAACATGCAACAGAAATAACGGGAAGTCAACGCCCACCGTAAAAAATAATTTTATTCTTGAATTTATATAATTCGATATTATTGGATAGCTTCGGTTTTTCCAAGAATGACGGATATTATTGAAATTCAATATCGCTTTTGTCGAGTCGAGACGCTGCAATTCCTTGCGTAAATCGAGTCCGGCGACCTTCCGTGTAATCGAAAGATTGTACAATTTAATTTTCCGATGTTTCACCCGCGGATGAGGAAAAGAATAAGAAAATATTATTTTCTCGCTAATGAACCGAGGCGAAACGAGGTGAATCGATGTGAATTCTATCGACGAGCGACGTTGCAACAGAAAATTCCAAATTTTCACCCTCTAGGTAGAATCTAATCTTTCGTAGATAGGGGTGTCTGGGCGCTGCATGACGACGTGGAGGGTTGTAAACCACCCTCCGATTTAAAATGTCGTAAAGAGAGGAAAACGAAGATCCGAGGGAACTCGCGTCTGGTTTAATTGCTCGCTTGTCAAGTCCCGACATCTGCTACAACGTCGCTGCAAATCTCTGATTAGCATAATCTAAGTTGAGCAATAACGAGCTCTCGGCGGATTATTAACAGTTGACGTATTTTCTGTTACTTGAAGCGTAGTATATAAATGGTATACGTGAAAGTTTTGAATTTTAACTAGAATATAATCGTTGATGATTATCGATAACAAAATGCTTCGTAATTTATATGATAATTTTTTTAATCTCTCTCTCTCTCTCTCTCTCTCTCTCTCTCTCTCTCTCTCTCTCTCTCTCTCTCTCTCTCTCTCTCTTTCTTTCTCTCTCTCGAATATATCATTTGTCGAAGTCATTTAACTGACAAGCTGCAAAAATAGCTTAATGATAATTCACTGTTTATTCGAGTAAAAGAAAATCTTGACAATTAATTGCGCGTTTGCCATTTTAGTCTTCTATAGTGTTTATATGCATACGATAATTTAATACATCAATCTGAAATAATTGTTAAATTACGGTCGCGTTGTTAAAATAATTTAATAATGATAACAGACGTCATATTGATAACAATTTGTTCCTGCTATTGCGATGATGAAATAATGTCTAACTCAATTTGAATATTTAACTGAGTATAATATCTCCAGATCTTTTTTTTTTTTATTAGCGGGTTAGCACCGCTCCCCTCGTCGGGTAATTTTATTACATCATTCTTCACGCGGCGGTCAAGTTAATCCACTCGCCTCGTCTGTATGCTTGCTCAGAGGTACTTTAAGTCATCGTTGTTACAATTGTACTCTGCACGTAGGATTTCCAACAACGCGTTCCGAACGGAATGTTCGTGCCAGACACGTTCGCGCTCCGCTGCTTCCTTCCTTCCTTCCTTTTTTCATCAACGCTTTTCTTCTTCCTGCGCTTCTATTTCATTCTTCTCGTTAGACTTTGAAGTTGCCGTCTGAAGATTTGTCGTGGAAACCAGTTTATTGTTACACACACGTGTCGCGTATCTCGTCCGGAGGACAATTTTTACGTACGAATTACATTTGTGAGATCTCGTGTCCTCCTCAATGCAATCGTGTATCATGTTTTTGTATTGGATTTTTTTCTTATGAATTTAGAGTTTTATCACGATCAAAATTCGATCGTAAATTAGAAAATTGCGAATTTAAGGAGGGAACTAAATGATATTGCGCACGATAATGCGTACAATACCAGATAATTAAATCGGATCTTGCATAAAAGTTTATTATATTATTTGTAAAATTACAGCATTGGAAATGATTATTTAATTATATATATATATATATATTATTTATTATATTTTTTTAATTATATTCAATATTTTCTCTATGTTGATTTGTATTCTATACCGAATTTTAAAAAATTATTTATTATTTTATCCACTTTTTAATGCGATAAATGTATCAAATTTTAAATCGATTGATGCATTTAATATAAAATGTTACGTATTCCACTGTGATATCTACAATATCGATCCATGTCTGGATAAATATCGCTTCTGAAATTATCTAATCTTATCATTAATGTATGTGTGCAAGATCAATCGCATCACAGAGATAAAATTACTGATAAAATTACTTAGTGAATTTACGTCTCCATCATTTTCCGATATATTCAATATATTTTATTTATTTTTTACGAAATTGTTACTTAGTTTTATTTTTCGATTTTTTTCGATTTTATTTTCATTATTTGATACTTAATTTATAATGTTTAAAAAGTCAAAATGTATAAATTGAAAATCTGAGTTTTATAATATGCCAATTCTAAAAGAGAAAGAGACTTTAAACTGAGCATATTTTTAATATAGAAATATTATAAACCATGATATTAAACGTCTATTTATTAGATAACGTTTTTTTAAATATCAGCTGAGAAGAAAAACAAATTTTTATATTTTGAAAAATTTCTTCCAGTAAAAATTACATTACAAAAAATTTATAAGTAAAATATAATAAATAAGCTAAACATTTAAATTTCTTTTTCTTTCTTAAATATTTATAATTTTGAAATCAATGCAATTCTCGAATTTTTCTTTCTCAATTCGGCTTTTTTTTTAGCAATAGGATGTGATAATCGTAAGAGAAAATTCTCTAAGAGTTTTTCTTCGAGAATCGTTTAACGACAAAAATTGGAGAACTTTAAAAGCATCAGCAGCAGTCCTCTTTAAGTCTTAAGAACGCCCGGCGTAAGAATCGTGGGAAGGCTTTTCAGGACGTAATTTCGGCCGAGTACTTTTGCGGATTGCTTCGGAAAGAGGCAACGAATGTTGCCATTCTGGCCAGTTGCCTGACCCGTTTGGATAGCGTATCGAATGGCCGACGAACATAAAAGGATGAGAAATTGAAATCTCCGTCTCTTTTCCTCCACGGTAGTGAGACGATGTGACGTGAAAGAAACATCTCAACTCGATGCGAGTGTAATTTGTCGTTCTTATTAACGCACACAATACACCAGTTCTGTTTTGTTTTATGATTTATGTTTCTAACATCTTTTCAAGAACAGCTTCATTAATTGTTTTTTTTTTACAATACCTAATTAATAGCTTGATTAATTTTTTTTTTTTTACAATACCTATATAGTTAATATTTTATAAAGCAAACTTGTTAAAATTCTTTTATATCTTTATTAAATTTTATATAAAGAGAAATACAGTCTCTATGAGTGTATTTATTTGTTGACTTTCTCACCAATCGGTCTTTCCTGTTTAAGCAAGCGACGAAACGAGCGAGAATAATTTCTCGCGGAAATCAGCTACGAGGAACAGACGGGGGAAGGAGGATAGATTAACCCCCGGGACTACGTGTACACACCCTCACTTACTGTTGACTCAGGCTGTTCGCTTGAACAGGATGGTCGGTCGTAACTTGCGCAGGGGTCGATCCATATTATACAACGCAACGGGATACGGTCGACCATATTCGATATGGGATATTTTCTCTAATGTCTTTCTTGGCTTGGAGAGTTAGCATGTGGAATACATTCGCTGGATGAGCCGCGGTGGATATTGATTATTTGGAAACGCGATAACAGTACGATTTAGCATCGAAGATACCGCGTGGTATATAATTCCAAATTTAATTCGTAGCTTAGTTATCACACGTAGTAGTATCAAACGTAAATAATGGCCCTTTAAAAGAGCTTCGTAACGGGGGCTTTAAACTCGTCTTGGTGTTTTTTTTTTTTTTGTACATATTCTCAAAATTGATCATTTATTTATCTATCTCTAGATTTAATTTTAATTTATCTCCAATAATCTGTCATCACGTCATCTGTTATCGCGTCTGATTTGTAACTGCGATTTAACTGCGATTTAACCGTATGAACATCTAACGACGAAATTGAAACATTGCGTTTTTAATTTTGTGGAGATTTATCGTCGTATGCTTCAATTCTGCCAAATTCGAATAGTCGACTGTATCGGTGCGACAACGATTTTAGGACGTGGGACTACGCGTTTGCCGGCACTTTTATCATCTGATTCTCTTTCTCTCTTCTTTCGTGGTGCTATCTCGATAAATTACTGTCCCGACGTTAAAGAATTATTACGTGTTTACGCCCCTACGTGGAGGTGCGGTGCGTAGGATCATTCGAGATATCTTTTCGCCGTGAATAATGCACGCGACGCACTTGCAAGTCGTTGATATAAAAGCGCAGTTACATACGTCTGTCATTAAAAAAAAAAAAAAAAATGAATAAGAAATAAAAGAGAAATAAAAACTCTCAGCGTACAATAAAAGGGTAATTAATTTTTTTCTTGTTATGCAAATCTGCGCAAATTCAGAGATCTAAATGTACTTTACCGTTTAATTAAACTTGACCATTATTGAGCGTATTGTTGGAGCGACAAAAAAAAATGGCAAATATTTAATATTTGACAGATAACACAACGAAATGAACAATGTTCGAAATCCACGTTAGAAATCGGCTCTCGCCTGGAGATTGACGCGAGCGAAATTCTCGGTCACGCGAGAAGAGGAAAGAAAATAAATTTTTTTTTTTTGCATTTATGCGCCGCCTCAATCGTTCGCTTTATCGATTAAACTGATCTTATCGAAGCGAGTAGCCACAACCATAGCCGCGGGTTAATATCTTCTCGTCGCGACAGCGCAAGTTTCCCGACGCCTAGAGCTCCCCTCGCCGAGTTATCGATGCTGCGTCGTTTCGTTGATATTCGAGGCCACGATGCGTCGTCGGCGCATGGAAAGAATCTGATCGATATCAAGCGTGAATGCGGCGTCCGCGCGACTGATTGGAATATTAATGAGGGGAATGGATGCGCGAAAGAAAGAATATAAGGATTATCCGCGTGAAACTCCAATGAACTTTTGCGTGCATTGTAGCTGAACGTGATTGTCACGTCTGGTTTTCACCATTGTAAATATGTTACATTTCCTATGTTGCAAGATGAAAATAAATTAGTATGCGGAATTAATTCCGCAAGTTGTATTTTTATGTTTCTGTATTTTTAAAATTGAAGTCTATCTGCCATATTTTTTTCATTTTTAATGATTTTCTGCTATTTGCGGAAAATAATAAAATTGGTTTATTCTAAGTAAATTTTTCCCTCTCTCTCTCTCTCTCTCTCTCTCTCTCTCTCTCTCTCTTATTTTGTATTATACAATTGATTTTATTATATAATACATTCTGTTGTTTATCGTATGGACTTACAATATATTTTCCGCTTATTAAATATCTAAACATCAGAAAGATAATATAATAGGGTATATTTATAGACGTAGTCGTATCTATAAATCTTCTACCGCAGAATTAACTGGATATAATTTTATAACTCCTCACATCACGCACCGTCGATGAATCGTGAATCAAATCGAGAAATGACAGTTCGCCGTTGTAAAATGAAATTTCACGAGTTAATACGCTACGAGAAATAAACGACTTCGCCGGTAGCAGTCCGTCGACCTACCAACAAGTTACCGCAGCGTGTATAACATATACGTATGTATATTACCGTACCGGCAGTAAAATCTCAAAAGTCTTTCGCCGACTTACATGTATACGGTGCGGCTCAACAGTTGGACGCTTACCAGCTGCAATCTCTTTCTCTCCTCGCCGTCTCGAAAGTATTTATTGCCCCCGCGCGCATGACCAACGTACTGTACGCCGCTTCGCGAGCGCTAACCTGGATTCTGGATCTGTTATTTACTACTCGCGAATATCGCGCCCGAAAAATATACGGTCGAAACGCGGCGTCGTTAATCTCCCCCGGCGCGGCGGCGATTTTTCGATCGATTCGTTCCGCGGAACGACGACGCTCCGACGAACGATGGCGCTCTTTCAGTGTTTCGCGAGATATTTTCATTCGTAAAATATATCATTTTCTGTAAAAAAATAAAATTAGCACTCCCCCCCCCCAATTTGCAGACATGATTGACAGTGTTTTGGCTCCGCTCTGAAGATTCTTCTTTGGAACATTGATCTTCACGCGAGAAGAAAAAAAATTCTTCGTGACATTCGATTTCGCGTTTGCAATACGTTGATGAATGTTGCATCAAAATTGCTTATTGATTCGGTTAATTAAATTTTATCCATTGCGGGTGCACCGATAAATATGTAATGATCCGTTGCCATCATTCTGCCTCGTGAATTTTCACGTATTTAGTTATTATTATGCACGGCAATAGCGTTTAAATTAAAATTAATTGGAGCACGATATCAGTATATTTGTTTTGTAATGATTTTATTGTTGCTGTGAATAATATGGATATCTGAATTTATATATTTTGCTACGTATATATATTTATTAGCAGGTTTTAAAATTGTTACTTAAAAAAGAATTATTTAATTAATTAATTTATAATAAAATATATCCGATTTTTTTTTTAATTTCTCCTCTTTACATATTGTATGCAATTTAGTAATGCGTGCAAATATAATATATTATGATATAAAATTCTTTTACTACATATTTTTTGAATTTATTTTTTCTATATTTTATTATCAATGTGAGTAATAGAAAAAAAAATTGTACATAATTGCGTTTGGAATAGAATTCAATTTTACAAAGTATCATTCTTACGACTTCCGAACAATTCGTTCGGCGCGCTAAGAAAATCGCCAAATAAAAAATCGTGACGTGCAATATGTTTTCGCGAAAGAATTCCGGGCTCTCGTTATTCTCGCTTACGAGGGAATGTTATCGAATTATCTGTCGATACCTTTCGATTTCACGATTCGTCGATCTCCTCGGCAGAAGAGCGAGGGTTCGATTAACCGGAAATTCTATCGAAGCTAAATTGTGTAGTGAATATCCTTCCGTCCTTTATTATCTAGGGAATGCCTGCGGTTTGTTTAATTCTGGTTAGTTTGCGGTTTGACGTAATCGTTTAATAAGGGCTCAGTTATTTATGCACGTTATGTAAATTATATTCGACTTCATGAAAGATTCTCTAGAGAGAGATTATACTTGATGTTCTCTTGAGAGCTTTCACTATGCCAATCTTTCTCACTTTTTTTTTTTTTAATTAACACATTAAAGTATATTTTGATGTCATGCTTTTATTTTCAATTTAACATTCATAAAAATTTTTACAACACTGTAAATAAATAAATAAATCCTTAAGAATTTTTGTTTACATTAATATAGAAATATAATGTAAATAACGATTTTACATGTATCCCGAAAATGAAAAATTACACCAAAACAAAATGTGTTTTAAAGTTAAAAGTTGTTACTTTCGCATGACATTAATAAAATTATTAAAAAAAATTTGCTGTCAGTGCTGTCATGAAAATCATTATTTTTTGCTTCTTTAATTTTGGCTATTTTTTCTAAAAATTGTGACGTAATAATCAAATTTGGATAATAAATTCATGTTTAACAAGTAAAAATATATATTGGAAATGACTATTCACAGAAAAACGTTACGTAGAAAAAAATGTTCTCGAAACAGTGTTGTGAATGAGCCTGCGAACGTATTTGAAATGATGGTGTTTCTCCTGCAAAAAGTCTCATTCAAGTTATTAGCAACTGTGTTTTCATAGCGCATTCGTTACCTAAACAAGATAATTCTCGAGGAGAAATAATTCTTAAAAGAAGCGACGGGAACAGAAGTAGGCGCCGACTTTTGAAATTGGATATGTCCAGGCATGGTGGCACATTAGCTCGATTAGCAACGGATCCATAATGATTCTTAGGGCCTCAAGATGATGACTGAGACTCTCCACGCCCGGAAAACTTCTGAACAGACTACTCGTTTGTCTCCAGCTCCAGAAGAAGCTTTTTCGTACGAGTAAGATGCGCACAATCTTGAAATAACGAATCACGTACGGAAACTACCCGTAAAAGGTACACGCGTCACTTGAAGGCTCTCGAAACGTCGCTTCTCCACCGCGTTCCCGTTCCAAAATGCGTGTAAAAAAGATACGTGTACCGGTTTCTCTTATCGCTAAGCAATTAAATGGAATTTTCTCGTGGACATTGCGTAAATATTAATGTTTCAAGAATAATGGACACGTTCTGCATGTTACATTGATATACGAGCGTCCCCCTCCCTCTCTCTCTCTCTCTCTCTCTCTCTCTCTCTCTCTCTCTCTCTCTCTCTCTCTCACACACTCTTATTGAAAAAAATAATAAAAATATGTATAAAGACTTTCGACGTATTAAAAAATCAGGTTTTACACTTTTTTTTGGTACGTTTAATTTTAATTTAATGATCGGATCTTTCCAATTTTAATTTGAGGCTTTTTAAAATACCGAAAGCTATATACAAAATTACGAGTATAATTGATTATGATATTTTTAAATATTTATCCGTTACAAACTTTTAGCGATGCCGATATATTTAAGTACGTTGGGTTTTGCTATTATTATTTATCGCTGCATTCGTATGCAGTATCGATATGGAGAGATTAAGACCATAAGACAAAGTCGATACAAGTCATTTAACACCGTATTGAGTTACCTTAAGGAATGCGAGCGGGCAGAAAGAGAATAAAATCGATTCACCCTGAGAACAGAAGAGAGAGAAAGAGAGAGGGGGGGGGAGGGGGAGAAATAGGGAGAGGGAGTGAAAGAGCAAAGAAGATAAAAAGTCGACGGAAACGTCACGGAATCGATATGGCAATGGCGCGTCATCGCCATATGAGGACCACGGCGAGATCGTTGCAAACGATTTTTATGAATGCAATCCCTATGCTCCTTCGGAGGACGTGACAGCCGACAGGCAATGTCAGATCTGTCCGCCGCGGCACTGCGATTTTAATGGAACATCTATCTTGATATTACACGCGACGTCTCTCGTTCGACGCTTCGGCGACATTCGAGCATCTCTGCAAAATATCGCCGGCCTCTTCGCTCGCTCGTCCGTACCGTGCACTTCTTTCGATGCACTTCCAGATTACGACGATGAAGTGTCCTTACAATGATCGACGCAATCGGTGCGATCGTAGAAAAAAAAAAAAATCAGAGATTGAAATGCACACTACTGCGAAGACCATTTTCTTTATCAATTATTAATGTAGAAATGAACGATAGTTTATATCAGATATTGATTAAATATCTATACGGAAAGAATACTTTTGCGGAACTGTCTGAAAATTTGACATCAGATACAAGTCTGAAAATAATTTTGTTGGAAGTTTAAATTGCTTGCTGAAATATCGAAAATTTTTACAGGGATATCATTATGGTTAAATGCTCTGCATAATAATTTTGATGATTTAACAAAATTATTTTTAGATTGTATCTGGAAATTTTTTGACAAAAGCCCTTAGCCCAAAAGCATCTTTTCTGTATAAATACGTAATTTTATATTTTAATTAATTATATTGTATTATATTATACTATATCATATTATATTATATTATACTATATTATAATATATTATATTATATTGTATTTTATGTTTTAATTAATTTTATATTTTTATACATAATCTATTTGTATTTTTAGCTGAAGATGAAAAATGATTTGTTGAGTGAAAAATTGTGTACCCTCTCTCTTTGGATGCGATCACAAAAAAGTACATATGCGAAAACTCGCAAGTCGTACGCTTACTCAGCGTTTACGAAGTACGCGAAGGGTTAAAATAATACTCATGCATATGTCGTGCCTGTGCATTATACCGGCGCATTCGTATGGGATTCCCATGCATTTTAACAACTCCCGCGATCTTTATGCGAATGAATACCAGGCGCCATCGATAATTTGAGGGTGGACTGGTATTCGCGCGCAAACAAAAGGTAACGTGGAATATGCATCCGGCAGGTATGCATCCGCGTGGGGTTTTCATTTCCTACTCGGTTATTTGCGAATGTCGTCGATCGTTCGACGGGATGTACTTGATATATGTAACGGAATGAAAATGACACGGGAAAGCGCGAATATTCGCCGTCGCGTCGCGTAGAGTACACGTCTATCAAAAAAATACAAAAAAAAAGAGGAAATCCATTCCGGCCTCTCCCCCCTCCCTTTCCCCCCGGGTTGGATTACATGTTCATTTAGAAAACAGATACTGTTTATCACGATATTTTTAAAAGGGCATTGATAGGACAAGTGATAGGGCATTGATACCAATAGGGAAATCTGAACTTGTATAGAAGCGGAGGGACAAACAATTTTATGGAATTTTTAGAGAAGGTCATGTTTTTTTTATTTATAAAGATAAAAAAGATATTGATCTACAATCTTATAGGATTAAGATACTACAATATAACTTTTAATGGACAATACTTGAATAAAATATATGAATTTTTTATTGTGTGTAAAACATATAAATGTATAAATTTAGTGGAGATTTTTAAATAAGAATTGAGTAATATATCATGTTGAAAATTTGAATAATTTGAGGATTAAGATTTTATTAATTACTATATGAGATTCAATTACATAATATATATTTCTTAATATATATTATAATTTGTTTCATCTCATTTACTCCAGACGAAGCAAGGGACCTTTTTTCTGAGGATTTAAACACCATTTTAGTCAAGCCAAGCCTTTAAAGGTGCTTATGAAACATATTATCCTTGATCTCCAAGGATTCAGGCTTTTTTTACCTGTTCTTCTGTCCGAATCAAGCCGTGTAAAATCCGCGACGAAGAGACGACAACGTGGTAACACACGTGGGTGGTCGTCAGGGCTCTTGAGAGGCTCTTTAAAACAACAGTTTGCAGGACACTACTTCTATAGGACAATGTTTTCCAAAGCTCTAAAAAGATAGATACTACTTTTGGGATCTTTTATAACTACTTATTATAAAAGAATTAAAACTAGAAAAATAAAAAGAAAATGAAAAGTAAAATTACAAGAAAAACTGAAATATATATATAAAAAAAATATCTAATTACTTATTTATAAAATGTATATTTTCAATATATTAACCTTATTTTAATCATAACGTTTTGACACTTTTTAAAAATCTTTTTTATCCTTAAAACTGATCATGGTCTTTGTCAATATTATTGCAATCTTGATTTCCCGTGAGAAATAATGACTAATCTTTCTTTGTGACATTTTATAAACATATTACGTCATAATGCATAATGCACTCTTTTTTATAGCAACATACAATTTTAATCTCTCATCGATATTTTTCGCTGTGATCTTTTGATTCTATAAGCGAAGTAAAATTGCGATTATAATTAATGTACAAGCGTGAAAAGATCTGTATGAAGATTAACGCTGTAACACGAAAAATAAAACAGAGGAAATTAGTGATATGTGATATGCGTTTAATAATCAATACACACGAGTGAGAGTGATTGGTTGAAACTATCCTATTCTTACCACATGCGAACCAAATGTTACGCTCTGCCAGTCACTGGTGCTCAACCTTTAGCCTCTAGGGCCAGTTGTCATTCATAGTTTCATATCTCCTAACTGCGAGAAATCTGATGGTTAGGGACGTGACGGTGGAACGTTGGTACATGATACATGTTACGGAGCTGAACGAGTGAACACAGATTTACGTGTGTTCACTAAAATAAGATGAACAAAGAGTTAAACTTATGAATGTTTAACTTCCAGTTTTGCAATATAAAATCGTTTAAACGAGACGAAGTAATTTACAGCATTTATATGCTTTTTATATATGTGTAATTATTATGCGTTTTATATTTTAAGTTATATTTTAAGATCTAAATTCTATTCTAGAATGACTTCTAGACTAGAATTTCAGTTTTTTTTTTTTTTTTTTTTTTATATTTACTTTCTTACGTAGTGTATCGTCAAATTATTTAAAATAAAAATTATGTTGCTGCAAATGCACTCAGGTTTAAGCATTAAGCATAATTGTATCATTGCTAGTATTAGTACTTTTAAAAATTTATAATCACTATTATTGTCGCTTACGTGCAAATCGATGGTTGTATGCGTGCACCCTTATAGATGCATCTCTTCTTAATCGATAGAAATGAGCAAAAGGACCGACACTCCACACAGACCTCGCAAATTGATTTGAGTGTAGAAACTGGTCTCGTAAACTCAAGCCGAGCGTTTCAGAGACCGGATGTTCTTAATGATCGGCAATTTCAGCGTGCTCTACGTGAGAAAGCGAATTTCATCGGTCTCGTGCATGTGCTCGCGACTTATACATATTCCTATCTCGATTTGTCGATAAAAATTAATAATTATACGAGAAATTACATAAGTGAGAAACCAAGATTTAGTTCCAAGCGCAACTTGATTTCTCATAATATCATTTAAATGTCGCAAGTATAACTGAAACTAATTTAATTAAAAAAAACTTATATTTTATATATACAAGAAATATTTGTGCAATAATTTTTTAATGTTTATGCTCACTATTTTTAGAAAGTTATGAACAGTTAAGACTGGTAAGGATATATTTTTCATGCGAAAACGAGCCCAAAGTTTTTTTTTTTTGTTTTTTTTCGTTGTTCATGTCTGGAATATCCGCATCAAGTTTGTTTTAATGTACATGTCGATAGATCGTAATGAAATTTCATCGCTCATCACAAGACACCACCTCTCGAGAGACTTATCTGCGCATGAATATTTACACGCCGAGAAATATTCCCGGCGATTTGTAATTCAATTATATGATAAAATATTCTCTTGGATGAAAGCACAGGAAGCTTTCAGGAAGATGCATTTCAGGAAAAAGCATTATATTTATTTCCATTACTCACATAATACGTTATTACTAAAAGTAAACTCTTACTATTTAATAAAAAAAAATCTGAATAATTGTTGTTTATTTTGTTGTGCATTAAATTGAAACCTACTTTAATTAATTTGTTAATTCATAAAATTACATCATTTTTTTCAATTCTGATAATGATTGAACATAAACGCAATTTTAAATTAACTATCGTAACTATTGACAATTTGATAATATTTTTAGTCTCTCTCTGTATGCAGATTATGATAGATTAGTAAACACACAGGCGCATGCGACGGAAACAGTAATATCACGAGTTGAGGATAATTTGCTTGGAACCGCCACAACGTTTCGTATGCAAATCAAATAATCAAGATGGCAATTCACGTGAAACGAAATGAGCATTGATGACGCTGCTAAATATTTCATTCTCTCAAGTGCAACGAGTGCTCGTTTCTTTCTCACGTTCCGTATACACCCTCGTTTTAAAAGTAGGCATAAACGAAAGTGGGCTCTTCGGGGTAAGGATCTTGATTTTTTTATTACCACGTGAGTAGGGGAGAACAAGCGAGCGCGGATAAAATGAAAGGGCTCCCGATTATCCATTCGTCCTGAAAACCTTCACGTATTTTTGGTATCGCCCGACCTGCCTCCTCTATCAGCCCTACAGGGATGCACGTGTGAGGTACATCTATGCATATTTATAAGGTATCAGTAGCCGTCGAACGAATTGGAAGCCAGGGCATCTAATCACGTTCAATGCATACGTAGCGTGATTCTTAACGCTTGTGCGTGCCACGATATGGGAAATCGCTAACAGAATTGTTTTATGCAAAAATTTCCCTTCCTTAGAAAACCGTGATAATCATCTATTTAAAATTACATACTTTCCTGAGAGAGAAGAAAAAAAGATTCGTTCCATTAACTTTGTAATTTATCAAAATTAGCATGAAATTTCAAGCGCACGATAATCTCATTGTTTTATAAGAATGTAGGGGGGGGGGGGGATACGAAATAGTTTTAAAAAATTATGATACGCACGCTTTCCCCAAATGAATCGCGTGTCTGAAATAGAAATTTTGAAAAAAGTAAACGGAATATTCAAATTAAAATTCCTTAATATTATAAGCCAACTGTCGTTAATAAAATTAGAACAACACAGCAGTAATGCCATACGGTAGTATCAACTTCGTGCTTTGTCATCTCGATGATTGTACACTCGGCTTTGCGACTTTTTCACAACGAGCTATTCAAGACCGCAAAACGCGACGATCCCCGCTCGTCCACGTCATAAATTTAGATTGCGCGACGATTTATGCGTGACGCCCCCCCCCCTCCCCCTCCCGTTCGTAGCTGTATCGATCACGGTGCAGTAGTCTCGTTAAACACTCTCGCAGCAACTGCAATTATTGGCGGGCACGGCCCGCTCTTTCATTATCGACGAAAAGTGGCGCCGAGGTCTCTCTCTCGACTGCATCTCCAAACTTTACACGAGCCGGTAATCGCATCTCCGATGCGAATTTCCACCAACGAATCTGTCTTGAATCTGTCTTGAAAGTCCGAAGCGTTTATAATGGCTTTTAGCGGATAAATACGGACGCTAATGTTTCACAGATTAAATCTGCAATTAAAAATTCAATGCAATTTACATAAAATTACAAGTGTAATTATTGTAACACGACGATAACATTTACTTTGTAATGTATTAATGTTACAAGACTGGTGTAAACAGCGCGATTTTATCGGTTCGTTGATGATATAATCTATAACTAGATCTGTGTAACATTATAAGTAACGAGTCATGATGAGATCACGGTCATGGTCACGTATTTTCATTAAAATTACGCTGATAAAGTTATCGAAGGCGAGTTATTGAAGACGTCAAGGATGCGTGAGCAGAATGAAGCAGGGTTGCGAGAAAAAGGAAAAGATGAAACTTTGAGATGAAATAAATTACCGCTTCCGGCCGCCAGACTTCCGCTTAAAACATCAGTCATAACGAGTAGTAGTTGCTCGTCATTTTGTGCAACTCCGCCAATCTTAGATCTCTTATAAAATACGTGTTAGTCATAGTTAATGAATTGTTAATTGAGAACATGTGCTTCTGTTACGTAATCGGCAGCTTCTAAATAAGACTATATTCCGTTCCACCGCTTTTTGCAGATCGAGTCTATTAAAGACATTTCATGAATCACGTCTCTTCTAATTTCAAATAAATTACTGTTTGATGTTTTTTTTAAATAAAAATAGATACAATTATTTTTACATTAAAGCATTCGTGACTTCGAAGGCAGTTATATTTAGAATTTTAGTCTAGGAAATTGATTTCAGTCGATTGTTTATAGAAATTTTATAACTAAATCAGATTTTCTAGAAAATCTCCAATTTGTTGATACAGTTTTTTTTCACAGCGCATTAAACACAAAAGTTTTACGTCTTTTTGTAGTTTTTGTCACCGGGTAGGAACAAAGAATCTATTTGCACGACATCGCGGAAGAATGACTACAAGACCGTCATTTTTCCAACTCACTTCCCTCACAAAGAAGACTTTGTCTCTCGCGCGAGATACTCCAAATAAATATAGCCTGAAGATCAAATATCGGTGCCTGTTAGCACCTTGCAGGTCCCACATCTCTCACATGAGATAACTCTTACTTCATTATTCCGGAACCAATATGTAAAAGCCAGTGTTTCGAACTCGTCAGTTATCCTATTATTTGTAGATTTTTTTCGAGAAAATTAGAATTTTAAATTTCTCTTAACGAGGATTTTAATCTTTTGTCCAATAATCTTTATTAAATATTTCACTTTAAATATCTTTGTAACTAATTCTTACATTAAAATCTCATTAAAATCAAATCTATTATATAAAATTCAGAATAAAATGAAATTTTATTACTTATTTCTTCACTGCTTAAGTCCGAAAATTTTAATCTTCTCTTAATCGAAACATTAGCACTTCTGTTAACTTCGTGCGAAAGATATATACTGTTGTTGAATTTATGCGCAAGTTATTCCTGACAGTCAAATAGAGAAACTGTATTTCGAGATTTATAATTTTAATTTATTAAGAGATTATAATTTTGTGCAAATTCAACATGATAATTCGTTCGAAAAATTCTGTTTCTGAATACGAATTTAACGACTTTAACAATGTTGAAGAATTAAATTCCATGAAAATTGTAATTAAATTATTATTTTAATTTTTTTGCTATTTTAATTAAATTCATGAATCCACGCACGAGGAGAAACGCGAATTATTATCGTTTATCTTTTCTAATATCTTACAATATTCTTACAATCACGATATGTTCTCGAGTTATTTGCAATCAACGTGCACTCTCGCTCCACCGGAACGGAATAATGGAGCTCACTAAAAGCACAGATCGATCTTAATAGAGTACGCAAAGTACTATTTCTTTCTTCTTTCTGAATATTTAACATAATTCTTGCAACAACTGATCAAGTTTGCAATATACATCAATAAAATATCCGAGGAAGATTGACATTGGTCGTAATAGCTTTTCTTTCTAAGCTAAATCACAAAAATTAATAATAATTTAATTTTATATTATTAATTTAGTTTTTACATTCAGTGGGTTAATATTTTCATTTCTGCGTTGTAAATCTGTGTAATTTCTTTTTCTTTCCTATGTTTCTCCTATCTATGGTCTTTTTTTTCTTTTTCTATTCCTGAGAAGTATGTATGATGTATAGTATGAAGCTATTTGTTTTTCCATTAGAGTATTGTTCCGTGGAAAGTTGAAAGGCTTTAGCTATATTGCAAGTAATATTACTTCGGTAATTTATTTACGCACTATGATTTAGAAAGCACATTAGATTCTTGATGTATTTGCACTTGTAATCTTTGTGCAACGTCGGTTGAACGAACAGCCAGCAACGAGTCATTTATCGAGATTATTCGTTGGCGATTCGTTCACCAATCAAACAATCTGTTCGCCTCATTGTGCTCGCTTGATTTTATTGCTTTCATCAGATCATCGCGTGATCGTTTGCCTATCTTCGCGTTAGTTCGCACTCATACACATTCGAAATATTTACGATAATCGTAAAAATTTATCGTTATTTTACGGTATATGAGGGAATACACGTATATTTCTATAATAACATTTTATTATATCTACAATATTTTTTATCTAGGATTATTCCAGAATTATTAGATCGTATATGTCATCTATGTCTTATCGTGATGCAATAAATTTCATTTCAGGTTACATTTTATATAATAAAGCTGTCTAAATAATTTTTACGTGATACTAAAAACATCTTGATATCGCAAATATAGAAGATAGATTTTTTTATAATCATTTTATTATCATTATTAGATATCGTTTAGATATCTTGATTAAATTAAAGTAATTATAAAATATGTATATTAGGTTTATATAATTCAATTGACTTATTTTTTTAGCTATAGTTATGTACGGTATGGAATTAGAGACGTACAGTTCATAATTTTATTATCAGTAATAATTATTATCTCACATTATTAACGAAATGTGTTCAGATTACTATTTATTTATAATTAGCGGTTTGTCTATCAAATATAGCTCGTGATAGGTGATCTATCAGTTCCATTTTGATTATTAAAGTTGTTTATTAAACATAGTTGCGATAATCCATCGATTTATCATAATTTGAGTGATAGGAATAGCTACACACATAAATATTTATTTACAAAACAATTACGATTATTCCAAAATCTTTATACCTTATGTAAACTAATAATACATGCCATTTAAGTTAAAATATTAAAATTTATAATTATTATATAAGAAGCTATAAATACAGATAAAACTTTCTTTAGTACAAATGTCGCTCATTGTTCGCGGAATCACTTTTTTTCTCTTATTTTATTATTATCATTAATTTTATGAATAACGTATGAAACACAAAATATACCTACGATACTATATCATTTAAAGTATCGTTGAGTGTTATAAATAAATATTATAAGTATTAAATATTATTTAAAGTATTTTTTAATTCATCGATGATTTTATCGTCAATTTTTGTATAAGCATTAGATAAACGAAAGTAACAAGCGGAAGCACAGAGGCGTGCTTTCGACAAACTCGCTCGGTTAGGCTCGGCGCAGGATAAGATCAATTCGAGCTTCCGTCGCGCCCGTCGTCGGGCTGGAATTGAATTATGCAAATGCATCCCGTAGCCTCCGTCCAGTCCCGTGCCGAAATTTCCGGGCATCGTGTGTGCCGTCGTCGGTCTTCTCTCCTTCACGCCACCGGCGTAATCATGGGGAGCACCTCCTGTCGCGAGCAGAAGGTGCCGCGTTGTGACAGGACGCCTCTCCATCCGCTTGAATTATTCCAAGATCCTTGTTATCGCGATACCGGGCCGGCACAATGCGAAGCTAATCCGAGGCTATGTATCGAAACCTCGCCTGAAAGGCTCGCCAGCCCTTCTCTATTCAAGGCGACTTAATTCTCTGTATTACGCGTGTCCTCGTAACAGGATGTATCAGGAATTAGCAACATCCCTTTCGTTTACCAACCATCGGATCAGCTTGATATATATATAATATTTCTTTAACGGAAATATAAATTTTAAAATCTTTCTAATTTTTTATTAAAATAGTTATTTGATAAAGAATGCATATGATATATATATATATATATATATATATATATATAATTTTTTTATCGAGATATAAGAGAATAAAAGAGGATAAATAGAGAATAAATAGATACTGTTTATTTATTTTCCTTAAATCAAAAAATAAAAGAAAATAAATAAATAATATTTATTTTAATTATTTATTTATTTATTTTTTTGTCGATTTATTTGGTACTGTATTGCACTCTTAATGAAATTAAACCGAAACTTATATTGATTTACATCGGTATCGGTGGATTTACGAGAAGCTTTTTAGCGCGACTTCGCTTTTCGCGATTGTCACATCGTATTGAAACATCCAAAATGCATGCGCGGGGCGATGTCCTCGCTGCGTGTGTAAATCGCCACCGCTATTTTCGCACCAGCGTGATACGGCGCGGCGCTTTCGGCTTGCACATGCACATGCACATTCATTGACATCGAGACGTGGTCATGCGTGCGTGCGTGCGTGCGTGCGTGCGTGCGTGCGTGCATGGGCGGCGGGTAGCATGGCGTAATTGTCGCGTCGTACACGGCGCACGTACGTTCCTCATTAATCAATCGTTTCCGTCGGCGCGCGAACCCTAAGAGAAAGACCGCCCGCCGTCGGTTTAATATTAACCGCCCCACGTGTGTAGCCTTTCATTTTCCGGAGGTTCCGAAAACCTGCTCGTTCTTTACCCACGCGTGGATTGCCTCGTAATTACTCGTGATAATGCCTCAACCGTAGAGCATTTTCACCCTTTGTTGTGAGCCGGACGAAAATAGATCTGTTCCGCATTTACATGCGACGCCAGATAAGATTTGATATCGTCTTAGATTTGTTGGACGTCTGTTTTTTTTTTTTTTTTTTTTTTTTTAATTATCTCCACTTTGATTGTGATCTCTAAGAAATTTGCCATTGGAGTTTTGTTATGTGTTATTTTTTTAATCAACCCGAGAAAAAAATGTTCCATAACTTTTTTTAATTTGATTAGCATTAAGTATAATTTTGAAAAAGAATCTGTTTTAGAAACACATGATTATTTGGACTCGTATTTTCGACTATCTTGACTTGTATTAAGATGGTCAATCAAAAAAATGTTTTCGAAACTGATTATCTCGTTTAGTCTAGTCTCGAATCTTGATAAAGCGGAAGACATCGGTGTTCGTGCAAATATCAGTCGAGCTCAAAAAATCGGAGTTGACACAGGCGTGCTTCCCCGTGTTTCATTTACACGTGATTAACTAAATCGTATTATTCGCGCTACGCACACTTCGACGAAACGTTAACCCCGATATTACACGCGAGTAACACTTATAGACCCTTCGTAGAACGTGCCACTGCTTATAAGCTACTTGTAATTGGATTACAGACTTACAGCACACTCGTACACTCCGATACAAAAATATTATTTCAAGTTTTACATGATATTTGTACGGTTTTATAATGTTTTAATTATATATAAATTTTTTTTTCTTCCAAATTTTACGCAAAGCATTGTGAATTGTAACAATTCTTTAATTCTTGTATAATATTATTATTCTATAAGTAATAAAAAAAATTAGAAATAAGATTAGATTAGATAAGATATGCTAATGCTTAACAATTTTAACTTAAATGGCACGTATTATTAGTTTACATAAAAGATTTTGGAATAATTGGAATAATTACTTATCAAATTAAACATTTAGGAGGATTAATTTTTTTTTAGAAGTGATATGTATCACGAATGATTTCGATATGTTATTTTGAGATTAATTTTAAAAATATATTATTCGTATTTCTTATTAGAGTGACGTTTAATATTTTATTATGGATGTTTACAAGACTGCAATAAAATATTATTATATCGTAATGATGTTGGAAGCATTTTTGTGCAGTCAGGAAACACATTAACCCATTGTCGGCGAACATACGAACAGTAATGTCGGCAATAAAAAAAACTGAAGTCACGTAACCGTAACGACACTGCATCTCCTCCTGAAAAGGGCACGTGTCTACAAAGCGGTTTTAACCCTCCGCAAAACATGCTCCGTTGGACGCGATATTTGTATAGGGCTACTTACCTATGACGCACATGCTAGGATCGCGTACATGTGCAAGGGAATAGGGTCCGATAAATACCTTTTTTGTAATTTAAATTACAAAATGGATCGTATCATTAAGGACTGTATCGAAGAATTCCGTCTGATTAGTGTCCGTTTTCCCTTCTTGATATTTTTTACGCTTCTCGTATAATTATTTCCTTCAAATGGAATAATAAACGAGTCAAGTTAAAGAGTGGAAGAATATAATATTGCTTGAATCTGTAAATTTTTAAATTTGTGAATTTTCTGTTTTTTTTTAATAATTTTTTTTTTTAATAATTTATTTTTATTTAGTATGCGCGCGTGTAGAATTTAAGTTAAATGTATACACGTGTAATTTCGTGCCCTTAAATAGTAAATTTAAAGCTTTTTCAGCAATAAATGAGCATTTGCGATTGTAGTAGCGATCGTAACTCGATCCAATTTCGATCCTGTCAGGCCGGTTTCTTCCAGTCGAATAGATGTGATTATTCTTATCGATGGGTTTATGCAAAGGAGCTAACGCGAGAACGATGAAGTGTGCCTTTCCCTCGATAAAACGGCTTGATGAATCGAGTTAGTCGTGCGTGAATCATTGAACGATCACTTTTAAGCCTCGGGTTTTAACCAATTAGCCAAAAGATCCGAGGGAAGAATGCATAATGAAAACAATTAATTGCATTTTCCACGCACTTCATATTTATATTTCGTGTTATGTATAAACATGACTATTTGATTTCGCCTTTCGAATATTTTTTTCTCTTGATTTAAGAATAACAAACGCAACTGTCTGGGGATGCTCTTTTTTACCCCGAACAATGAGAGGGCTGCGTAAATATCAGCCTCTGGTAGCAGGAACCACCCTTTTCGAGCCACATTTTGTCCATAACGCCCATCGCTTTTAATGTCAATCTGCACTGTTAAAATCAAATTATAAATGTGCAGTGTCAGCGAATTTAAAATTTTATTAAAATTACATGTTTCAAATTTGATATTGATATAAAGGAACTGAAGAAATTATTATATAATTAAAATCAAAATTAAACTCTCTTGCATTAATTTTTTTGAAAATTCTAGTTTCAAATTTTATAATTTTATAAAAATCTGGAAATTAATAAATTCCATAAAATCGAAAATTCTTCTTTCATAAAATAAAAAATTCTTTATATATATATATATATATATATATATATATAAAATACCTATGTATATAAATTTGTATATACTAGTATTTTCTTCTGTTAATATTTTATATTTACTTTTCAATGAGAGGAAATATTTATACATCTATATTTATACATCTATCTAGTTTATTTGCAATTTGACATAAAGTGAACGCTTCTCAATTATTTATAAAAAAACCTCCTTGCTCCATAAAATTATATATAAAGCGACTCAATCTTTGAACACTTCGGCGTAACTGTGTCTGGAGAAACTTGTCAGTGCAAAGGTCGTAAGTGCATGTACCTGCGCGTCTGGCTTAATGTTCGGAGCAGACGAGCGTCCTTTTATGGTGTCCTTTCACGAACTGCATTCTTGACGGGCTTTCCATCGCGTTCACAGTATGCAGCTTGATGGTTCCAAAAATAGAACCGATATATAGGTATTCAGTTCAGCACATACTATGAACTTGAAGTGTCAATATAAATTGGAGAAATAAACGAGAGATAGGAACAAATTTTACATATACCAAGAAATAGGTAATGCTTGCTCCCTTAGATAATGCTATTCCCGATTGAAGCAGAAAATATGATTGTAAATAACATAAACGTCATCTAGAAAAAATTACTTTTAAAAGGTTACTTTAAACATTACTTTTTGAAAACTAAAAGAAAAATTAGTATCGTTAGAAAAATTAACATTTAAAATCTTATAAATAGAGAAAAAAATCAAACTTTAGAAAAATTTATTTTAATAAGAATTTTAATAAATTCTTGTTTAAAATTTTATTTATTTAAATGCATCTGCAAATGTATATTTAACAATGATAACTTTTATTATTATTAGAAGATTATTTATTATTATTAGATGTTGTTTAATTTACAATTTTATACGCGCGCGTGTGTGTGTGTGTGTGTGTGTGTGTGTGTGTGTGTATAAAATGTATTTTGCATAGAATATTAAGTTTCTATTTATAGTTATTTACATATATTTTGTATTACAGTTATATACAATTATTTACTGATATATTTTATATATTCACTAAATTGTACGTATATTATAAATATGTTATATGTACAGTTACGCAAATTATGATATGTAATGTTACATTTTGCAATGAGATATTATTTATTGCGATAATGTAAAAGTAAACATTTATCGTCATGTGTGTTAAAGCAATAGTAATTTCATATTAAATAGTGATAAAAGACAAAGAAAGAACAAAATTAAATATATATTATGTATGTGAATCATGTACGAACTAGTTAACTAGAATTTCGTAATAAAATTGAAGTATTACTAGTCTGGAGCTGTAACGAGCCACGGTAAAAAAGTTACTTTCCCACTTGTTTGAAAAAACAATAATAATTCGACCTCATTAACATTTACATTATTTGAAGTATTCACACTCGCGCGCAAGTACCACATCGTGTTCATGTGTCTCGTTAATTTGTGATTAATTATTATAATCTTTTTCAGATATAAGTCAATTATAAAAGGCACAAAACCATTAATGGAAATGGAATAAGAATGAATTTATGAATGAATTTATTATGAATGAATTTTATTATCGATTTATTAGTAGCAAACGAAACTCTGTTTTAGTGATCTCATTCGTAAAAGTGAAATTCTGTCTTTTTGTGTATTCATAATAATTATTGTATGTTACACAAACATTTTTTAATATCTTTTTATATTATTTTAAAATTCTTTTTTTATTTGCTATAGTCAGTTAATTATATTGCAGAAATTGTTTTATGAAACTGCTGTTATTTTAATTTATATATAAGTATTTATATTAAAGATTGCATCAATTACGAAGAAAAATTAATACAATTATTTTCAAAAATTGTATATTTATGTCAGAAATCAGAATCTATTATGCAAATTAATATAATAATAATATTTTTGTTACATTATTTTTTACAATTTTATTTGACAAATGCATAATAGATTATTTTTTTCAAGTAGCAAGAATTTTTGATAGATACTGATCGCACTGATAATATAATAATAATAAATAATACACATTGTTTACTTTACTTTTAGTAGAGACAATATTAATAATTATATCGTATCATATAACGTATCATATAACATTTTATTTAGCATTTTTTTTCAATATTGGTCTTTTTAGTAGTAGCAAAAAACACTTGTCATAACTTGTTGAAACTGGATCTATTAAAAAATTTCACAGTAAAGTGCTAATAGCTTTATTACAAACGTTGCGCTTGTCAAAAATTGTAACTATATTTTTCATATATCAGAAAAGAACAAATATATAAAAAAAACACACTTAATAAAAAACTATGGAAAAGGAACGATAATGTGATGACACAACAATGATACAACAACATTCTGAAATATTTCAATATTGGGATTTTGCATTGTAATACTTTTATTCTTAGAGAAAAAAAATAAAGATACTTTTTTATAAAATTTAAATCCGAATTATCGATTGTAACTAGTAGTAAGAACTGGTGCAGCTATATCTGAGATCCCATAATCTCTGATCTCTAACTTTCGACTTATCTTGTTTGCTTTACGCATAACGTAATCTGACTAAAGACACTGTGCTTTTCAATAAATAACTTCCTTTCTCATAGAATTCCTTTCCTCCAAAACATGAATATACCTCTCTTTCGCTTAAATGTAGCGCGTTAGAACAAACTATCATCTCCGTAAAGACTCGATTTTCCACGCGGTCTTCATGGAAATGCAGGCAATTACATTTAATGGAAGCGCCTGCACTAATGATCGTAGCGACGCATTAATTCCGCGCTCCGTCACGGCGACGTCGGTCGTGCCGGAACTTCGCCGAAGATCGTGTATGACATCACCGTTGCCAACGATGAGGGCGATGGGACGCTGGGGCGAATATACGAGAAAAAAGCTTAAAGAGATGCGAGAGAGAGAGAGAGAGAGAGAGAGAGAGAGAGAGAGATGATCGGCGACATCGTTCGAAGCGCTTCAATTGAGCTCGCTTGAGAGGAAGGACAGACAGCGAACAGATCTCGCCGCAGCTTCCTCGTAAAACGCATCTATCGCGCACTGTACTTTGGTGACGGGATCGCCGTTTAAGTGATCGTTAGGTCTCTTCTCGGCGGCGGCGGTACAACGGGACAGAGGAGCGCCGCCGTCTCTCGAAATAGACACGACAGATGGACGCGAGAGCCGAGGGGTAGGGGATGGTGCTAGGATTTTATGGATTTAAATTGGCCAAAGGGCGAGTCGCGCGCGGGCTGCGGCCGCTGCGTGCCCAATTGGCGCGCTCGCGGAGAAACCACCGGCTCGTTGACTTTTTGAATGAAACCAATTGCTTCTACGTCACCGATACGACGACGTGCCATCTGTCCGCAGCACGATGTCGCACATCCGTCGCGAAAAGTGTCGAGTCAGAGACACACACACACACACACACACACACACACACACACACACACACACACACACACACACACATACACACAGGGTGTTCACGAGCGAAATTTGTTACCGTGAATCCTGACTTGCGGGAATCGATCTTTCGGGAACATTTGTCACGTGCTATTTTACACTTTATTATTAACGATGACATTAGGAATCTCGATTTTTTGACAATCGCAGATAAGAAATTAATATTGTAGTCATTATAAACTTTTCAATTTTGTTTCACTTAGCTCGTCTTTCTATTAATAACTTTGTTGCGATTTTTTATCTATTTCTTTTTTTTTGTAAATATATTGCGCTCACTATTTTTCTTTCTTTTTTGTGTTGCAGCAGAAATGCGTGAAAGCACGAGCTCTGTATGACAATATCGCCGAGGCGCCGGACGAGTTAGCTTTTCGAAAAGGCGACGTCCTCACCGTACTGGAGCAAAACACTGCTGGTCTAGAGGGATGGTGGCTGTGCTCTCTGCGAGGTCGACAGGTAGTTATTTAAAAAAAAAAGAAAAAATAAAATTTATTAAGTGCACATCTTTTTCACTTACAAACTCATCGAAGTTCAAGATTTTTATAAAATAACACCGTATAGCGTGGAAAATTTCTATATCTCGAACAAGTTCACCGTGATTTTACAATACGACAATCAATTTTATTTCTCTAGAAAGAAAACCCATCAGATTTTATTTTATCTCCGAATCCCACGACTCGTCTGTAAATATCGAAATTCCAATTTCGACTACAGTCCAATTGCATTTTCCGCTAATCGAAAACACATATTAGGCGAGCATATAATACATGAAACTTCCTTGTATTTCGAAATTCCGTTTGTGTCTTCGTTAACCGGATCTTGTTCTATTAAGCTTTAATAAAGTTTATCCGCTAATGAAGAACACGCGTTACGTATTTCCACATACGTACTTCGTACTTATCTATGCGCGTTACGTACTTCCACATACGTACTTCGTACTTATCTATGCGCGACTCTATAATGCATGAGACACAAGACTGAATCGAGAACAAGACTCTCTCTTTCTTTCTGCCAAGTGGCGTTATTATCGCGAAAATAGACCGACCAACTGCAACGATCTAGCTTCGTGATCTCGATCTTCTGATCTGCCAGACTGCGCACTGATGTGATTATGACAATTATTAAGAATCGCCAATATATTCGCTCAATTAGAAAGGCAGATGCGACATAACACGAGATAAAAAGTTTTCTAAATTACAAGTAATCAGAATAATGATATTTCATCAAGTTGTTGCAGTTCGATAAAAATAGTAGATAATTTATTAATAGATTTACTAACCTACAAATATCCAATTATATTATTAAATTATTTATTTGGTTTAATTAAATTATTGTATAAAAATTCAATATGTTATCTCAGCCTCTACCATTTCAATAATTGAAATTAATTTTTTTTTTATTTTATAATTTTTTATTTTGCTTGATTTTTTGACTTATTGAATGGAAAATTTACGGAGATTTAATATATATATTTCTAAATTAAGAAGCTCTAAAAGAGTTCTTTATGAATCTTATTTTTATTACAGTATGGTTTATTATTTGTCTGTTTATTTTATATAACATATACTTATTAATGTGTAAAAGTCATTACATAGAACATTTTCCATATTATTAGCTCTTAATAACTCTCTTAATTTTATATCTTATTCTTATAATATTCTATTCAGAGAGCGAATTTATCTCTTTAAGCGGTAACAAAGCTGTTGTCACGTACGAGTACTTCGCGTGTGCAAGGCTGCTTATGCACATCTGTATAATTCATAAGAACTGATGCACCAAAGCGGCCCCGGAGATTCTCGAGGTATGACGAGGCAACGTTATTATCGCGAAAATGGGACTAACGTGCATTGCAATTACCTTCGATCGCAGCAGTCTCATGCTTACAATATCAGCCATCGTAAATAGCTTTATATTACTAACTATATAATCTTGAGAGAGAGAACAAAACTGATCTCCATGGTTAAAATTTCGTGACAATTTGCAATAAGAAAGACGATTATTTTTGAAGCTACGCAGTAAAAACCATTTTGTATTTGTGTCAAAATCGGTCCTTATTAAAATTTTTGTGTTAAATAATCTACATATTTATATGTAAATTTAACACATGTCTACTATGTTAACTGACCTTAACAAATATAAAATGTAAAATTATTAAAATGATTTAAGAAATGTGTTAAAATAATACAATTCGTACGTATTTATTCAATATGTTAAAATTTACACAAGAAAAAAATGTTGGTTTTACTCTATAACAGGAGTGGGGATGACTTGTTATTATTTTTTGTGTGGTTCTCGATGCAATCTCGAATTTTGACGCGTCTCGATATGTTATTTTATCATAAAAATTATGTTAATTGTAACACATAATTAACTTCAAATTAAGATCAAGAGTACATTTCCTTTTTGTTGAAATATTAACATAAGTGTCGGTGTTACTATTTAACACATCCGTATTATGTTAAATTAACACAAAATTTTGTGTGGACCGTTTGGGACATGCGATTTATGTTAAATTCAACGCATTTTTTCCAATAGTGTATTCTAAAATAGTGAATTAACATTGAATACAAATTAATTTTACTTTTAAGCTAATCAACTGATTTGTATCATGGTTAATGGTTTTGAAATTATTGTGAGGTCGTCTTCTTATAGGATACAGTGAGCCTCGAAGTACATGACCTCGGGCAACTTGATCTTGGTACATCTTATCGAGTTGCTTTTCCCGAAGTGACTTTTGTCCGCCGAAACACTCACCTCATCGCCATTGCCATCACCGACACGTGTCCGTTTGAACACATGTGAGCAACGGTAATTGAGAGTAAAGGCGATGTGGCGTGGGTGGAGGATGATTGAATGATATGGTCTCCTGATCTTTATTGGAAACTGGGAACTTCTGACGTCGTCAGAATAGTCCATTTCTATAGGCATCGATTGAACCAACACAGTTTAATAGATGTACGACAGATATTTATTGGCGGATTGGAATTCTTATTGGTTTTTCTTTAGCGTGAATTTGTCATTTGTCAGAAGCTTAATTAATTTGATTTTTATTAACCTCACTTGTGTTATCGATTCTCTCTTCGATCGTATTTGAAGGAAAAACTAATGAAGGCTATCGGTACTTAATTATCGAAAAAAAAATCGATGAAAATTACAACTTGCTGATTTTTGAAATCAGAAATAGGCGACATTAAACTCGATATATTAAGACTTTTTTATATATTTTTCACATTTTTCTCTTTATGCGTATTTTATAAAAAAAAATTGATACAAAATTTAAAATCTCGACAATTATTAATGTCGTCAGTCTTACTAATGTTACTATATTTAAATCCGAGATTTTGATGGTTAGTGTCATTTCACGAAAAAGAGTATAATAAAAGAGTATAAGAAATAAAGAGTAAGAAATAAAGAGTAGAGTAAGAATCATATCTCTCGAGATTTATGAGCTACAACTTCGTAGCTTTCGTGGTAAATGAATGAGTTACGCGGCATGCATCACTCGGTGGCGACGCTCGTTTCTCGAGGCACGACGCAACAGACGGTATAACGTTTATTTTCGTCTCAATCTCAAACAAAGTTACACAGACTCGCAACATATTCAGACATCTAATTGGGGCCTTTCCTCGCTCGAGGGTCCTTCCCACGTGCGAGTGGAACAAAAAGCTTCTTTAGGGAGGATGAATAGACAGATGTGAAAATTAAAAATAAATAAATAAAAATGCAGACGGTTAATGTAAATAATAATAAATTAAAATTTATGTGCCTGACGTTTAAGAAGTTTTTAAATTTAATAATAGAATTATCTATTATTAAAGAATAAAATTATCTATTTATTTACTTTACGTTAAGAGATTTTCAGCTGTGAAAAGAGAAAGAGGAAGAAAGCACATTGAATTTTATTCAAGATATACAGAACATGCGCGATTAAAAATTTATTCGTCGGAGTCGAACTGTTGTTACGTTTTGTATTTTTTTTTTTTTTGCCCTAGGGCATCTGTCCAGGAAATCGATTGAGGCTTCTGGTTGGCCAATACGATACGGGGGGTTGTTTGGTTGGCAGCAGGGCCGACCTAACCATTTCAGAGGACGGCATACAGAGACACGGGAAAAGGCGTAGCTGGCACGTACAGCCCAACAGGGTAAGTTATTTGAAATTATTTCTCAAATTATGCATACTTTGAATATACATATGAGTATCGCACTTACACTCCTATTTTTCCATTTTTCAATTACAAACGGAAGTAGATTGTTCTGTGTAATAATGTTTCGTTAGTATTATTCGTATTATTAGTATTGGTATTATATAGTTATTTGTGTGTGAGTTGACATTACGGATTCATATGTTTGTCAATCATCAAAATGTAATGTATACTTATTAAGAATATTTTTAGAAGATTGTTAAATATCATATTCATTCTATTCATCTACGAATTTTCTAATTATATTTAATGGCGAGTTTTCTACGTCCGTGAAAGTAATTCCGAGATCGAAGATTTCACTCTTGGTCATGCATGATTACGTACTATTATAATGATTTTGCCGTGGCTTGTATTTGAATGATATTTTATTGGCCTGACTGCGACAGCTGGCTTCTCGAATTAATATAGCTGCGTTGTGAAAAGGCATACGAGAGCAACGGGGCTCCCTATCGATTGATCGTTTGTAAACGCAACTACGAACAGGGTTTCCCAAACATGAGATATCTGATCAGTTCATTAGATTTATATATTCCTTTGAAGAATCCTGATCAAGATCCTTGATATAAGAAAGTACAATTTTACATATCTATTACTATTTATTAATACCAACAATACTTTATTTTGCTAGTAATTTTTCCAATCTACTTTAAATTGTCACGACAAATGTATCTAGATATTAAATGCATACAAATTTATGAACCGTGTGATGAAATAAGCTCTCTGATAATTATTTTTCATATTTGAAAGTCAATTTGAAAGTCTAGTTACATAGTAGACAATAAAAAGAATAAAAAATAGAAATATTTTAAAATAGTGGCCTATTAATCTAGAAATATTTCTTTCAAATAATCGAGAATTTATTTATTTGAAAAATAATCTTATGATCTTATTTTATTTCAACATTGTATAAATTTTATTCAATGTCAAAACTTTGATGTGACGCTTGTTGGTCCACGAAAAATCGAAAATATCTGAGTTATTTCTCTCGTATTTTTTACACAATGTGTCTGCGCCTCGGTTTTTCGCAAATGTGTCGGTCAATTCTTTACCGGAGTGTCGGAGAGCTAATAAAAACACGGATATTCGTGTTATTTTCCTGATTTTTCTGTCCGAACAATTATATCGCATCGCTGGTCACGGATTGGGAGACTCTGCGCCACGGAATTGACAATGGCGCTCGGGCGACAGTTCATTGTGCTCGTCGTGGGGGCCGACCTTTTACGCCCCCACATTCGCTGAAACGGGATCTGTCAAAATCAGCTGACTGCCACTTGGTTTGTTCGGCTCTTCTGGATAGCCGTCGTCGCAACCGTCGTCGTCGCCGCGTATCTGGTTCTGTCGCGATTTAACATCTGCCACTGACATCAATTCGATTAAATGAATAGGACAGCACGGTCGATTAGGCTGTTGAGTTTGTACAGCCTGGTGAAGCGAAAAGTAATTGCCTTTGTATAAAAATATCGCTAATTATTTCGAAATTGATATAATACGAAGAAAATAAAACAATCCTGATTGCCGTAATAATATTATTTTACGATAAAGCGATTGTGCTAAAAAATATGATTCTACAAAATTGTTAAAAAATTGAGAATTGAAGGAACAGTTTTATTTCTCGCTTTGTAAATTTGTTTTTCAATCATAACAGACTATTTATTGTTTATTTCGTTCTCAAGTTAATTTATATACACATTCACGCAAAATTTTACTTATTTCAATTTAATTTACTTATTTATTTTACTTATTTCAATATAATTTCAATTTAATTTTAAATTCTGCGTTTATTTTCAGATCTTTATTCGTATATAATTTTGTTACGTACAAGCTGCATAATTATTATTATTATTCAACATTTGCACTGAAATTTTCCAACGCATCTGTCTCGAGCCATTTCTGGATACTTCGGAGACTCGGCCTGGTCTTTCGCGAACAATGTGTATTTCGGGGTACCAGAGCACGTCGAAGATGGTCGGCTTCTTGTTGGTGCTGGCAGTTTCTCGAGCTCTTCTTGTTTCCTGGCTGGTCTGCGAGGACTTTTTGCTCCGCGCGAGCTTCACGGGCGAGCATCCGGACACATCTCTGTCGCCTTGTTGTCTCATCACGGTGCACGCATGTGCATTTTCGCGATAGAAATACGACGCTGTCGTCGTCGTTGTCGTCGCAGGGTCAACGTAACGCGAATGAGCTTTCCTGGATCGTTCACATCGTGCGGGTGACTGCACTGGAACGCAAGTGTTTGATACGAGAGATTCAGGTTTGGTTGTGCCCATAGTTGGGCTTACACTGGGTTCCAACTGGACTTTCTTTCGTTCCCTGTTCTTTCTTTTCCTCACCTGCATTTTTTCTCGATATATACTTTTTTTTAATAATGAGATATCATATGACTGTGAACTTTAAGTTAAAAGTTGATACATAAAACAAAAAGTAAGCACATAAATCAACGCGATATATGATCTCACGCAAATAGCGAAAGGATAATTTATCGTATACCATGTCACATCAAGAGACATCGGGCTAACAACTTGTCCAACTTCAATCGAAACGCATATCAAATTTTCTGCAATTTAAGTAAAAACACACATTTCAGGCGGAGAAAAATATATCGCATTCTCGCAGTTTACGACAGAATGATTTCAGGAAATTTTCTCGAACAATCGATACGCGATGGGTTTTCGAATATCCGAAGCGTCTCACGGGAGTTGCGGCAGGTATTACCAGCCCCATCTCCCCCCCCCCTCCCTCCCCCGTACGAGACCACCCCAATCGCAACATCCTCTCATCCATCCTTTTTATCCACCGCGCGGTAACATACCGTCGCATCGCATCCAGTGAGTGATTTACAGGCAGCCCATTCTGCGGGATGCCCTACAAGGGGCTAACCTTTTCTGATGCGAAAGTCCGTGATGTCCTTATACGTCCGCTGGTTTCAGACAATGTCCACTTTCCGAGTGCTGCCGCTGCTCCTCTGTTTCTCTTCCACCTCCTCCGCCGCCTTCTTTGCAACACGAGTGCGTGTGGGAACACACCCGCGCGCACGCAGTGGGGTCCCTTGAAGTCATCTCGATGGAATGTCTAGGGCGGTTAGACTCAAAGAAAAGCGGAACGCGTTTCATCCTGCGTCTGTGTACGTCCACGGGTTCTCTTCCTCGGTCGCGTACCCTCGCGTACCCTCCTCTTCCGTCCTCGCTGACTACTCTCGCCTTCCGAGAATAGCTTGGTGGAGCACGTTTTTTTTTACATACAGGGATCCGCGAGATTGCAGCTATCCGAAGTCGACGTTACACGAAACAGCTATAAATCGATAATAAAAAATAATTGCACTCCAATAATGGAGAAAGCGGATTAAAAATAAAAAAAGAGAGAACGCAATTTGAAAAATGGTACACATTACGTCTATCCGTTTTTCTCCTGACCATTTTTGGATATATATATTTTTTTTTTATAATTCTTTTAATAAATTTTGGATATATGTATCAAAATTTACAAAATGCATTGTGCCAAAGTTAATTGAAAGATAAAAACGAAATTTAATTTAGATAGAACCATTTTGCTGAATATTTCTAGAATTTATTTCATTTTTATAGAATCGTTATCCGTATTTCACGTGTCTTAAAAGTCACTCTTGTTGAAATATATATAATTTACATACTTTTTTTGCATTTCGCCACATATTTTATTTAAATATTATTCTATGCATAGAGAATGATGAATATAATTGTTTCTCTATTGCATTGATAAGTTGGTTGTCTTCTGCATAACTACATTTAATTTATACCGAGGAATTTGCATTGCTAATCGTTTATGAAAACGAGACATTTCGCGGTGACATCTCAGTGACTGTAGTCGCCGTCTGTATGAGGCGAGTATTTAAATTCGTAGAGACACACAAGAGGAGAAACACGAGCGCGTACGACGTAGGCGAAAGGAGCTTCGTCCACCGGTGATGTTAACTAGAATAACCAGATTGCGTGGCACGTTCGACTACCTCGGTTTGCAACAGCCAGTGACGTACGCGATACGAGTCTGCGAATAATAATTCAATGCGACAAGTGCAAACTCGTTTCCGCGTGGGCGGCGCACGCAGGCGGCAATTTGGAAATTCTTCATCTTACGACAATTTCAATTAAATATCTTTTGCGAGCATAACACGTAAAAAAAAAAAAAAAAAAAAAATTATAGAAATCTAATGAAGAAGGACTTATTCAACAAAGAAACGCTGCGAAAGCGTTTTGAAAGCGTGTGAAAGTGGAATAAAATTAAAAGAGCGATCGCTCGAATTAGCGATATTGATTTTCCAATTTTCACCCTATCGAAACGAAATCGAGGGGATTTGGAAGAGCACGCTAGTTTGCCATTGAGATCGTGGAGGGTACTTCTCTGCACAGGGCGCGCTGGAACTACGGCGTTCGTTCCGCGGCAGCTGTCTACCTCCGGGACATTCTTCTCATATCTCTCGCTTCAAGAGCGCAAATGGTGGCGCGATAACGATATAGCGCGGGGGAAACAGAAATGATCTCCGCCCGGGGCGCGAATGCTTCTCGAGGCCGCCATTGGCGACGGCGAGTAGGCAAACCGCACCGGCGTTGCACCGGCTGAAAATGGAAAAGGAAAAAGGAGGAGAAGGAGGAGGAGGAGGAGGGGGAGATGGAGGTGGCAGGATAGCGGGAACGGTAGACAGGCCTGCTCGACGGATACCGAGGAAGACATACTCGCCTGAGACGGGAGTTGTCCGTACGTGGGCTGTCCGAGCTTGTCTTTAACGGCCGTTATCAATGAACTGTGAAACTCGCGTGGGATTATCCACTCGTTCTTGGCGCTTGGCAAATTTCTGATCGACTGGTCCGGTATCATTTTTACAACATCCGCTGTGAATTAAGGTTGTTTTTGTTTATTGCGCCGATTTCTGTGCAGCTCCATTGCACACATTTGTAAAACACTGCCGTCCTCGATCGCTGTTGATTACTCTACCTGAGGTAACACTTTGTAAGCAATCTAAATTGGACTATGGCCATCAAAATGAAACATCAATTGACTTAAAATTGCACACATTAGTGTATAATTACAATTTTTAAATAAATGAAGAATAAATAAACCGCAAAATTTCACTCCGATTCTCACTCGAGAAATTCTAGCAGAAATATTCTTGAAGGGAAACACTGCTTTAGACTGCAAAAACCGAACTTCAGGAAAATCCGCCCTATTTCGTAGGTGGCTGGATTCCAGGGAATCACGTCGAAGTCATGTGTCGCCTCTTCATTGCGCTTATGAGGCAGCAAAAGTTGTTCACTCCTTTTAACTTTTTTATCCCATATTTCTGAAAACGATCACGTGTAGATAAAGTTGTGCGATACCAAAAGAACTATATTCAAAGAAATTCTCTCTTGAAATTTTTCCGAGAAAAAGTTCTTGAAAAGAAACACCATAAGCACTCTTTAGACTTGCCTTTCGAACGATTGCCTTCTCGCTCCCTTTTGTAACAGCTACCACGGGAAACGTTAAAGTCACGCCTCAGCTCTTTATCACATCATGACACGCTTAATTTGTTCTTTCTCATTAACTTTTTTATCTGGCACTCTTTAAAACGATCACGTGGACAAGCTATTTCACTCGATAGCTGTATTTTTTAAAAGAACAAAAAGATTCGTGTGGCGCTGCTAAAAATAAACTGCATTTATTTCATTTACTTGGGTCATTGATTAATTAGAGCAGCTGCTGCTTATCTGAGACAAGAAAGAAACTTTGAAGGACAAAAAACCGATCAAAAACATAAATGGAAATTCACATAAATACGAAGCAACTGCTTAATCGGGTCAAAGCATTCCAGTTCTGATGCCCGAAGTAATTGAAAATTATAATATATTTTATGAATAAATATGTTTTTATGTGATGTGATATATCAAAATCGATCGATTAATTTAATTTACTAGTACAAAAGTTCACAGAAAATATCGCGAGTACACTCGTTCATGAAAAGAAATGATTTTGCTGAAATATTTAAAAAATTTGGCCAAATATTAACTTAAAAATAAAAAAAAATAGAACTCAATTTAAATTTATTATGTACGCTTAAGAGCATAGTGATAATACTGCAAACATTTTTTATATTCTAGCAACCAATTTGAATATCCCACATAATTATTACTATTTTAATAATTTTAATAATCCAAGATTATTGTTTTGAGATCTGTATCTAATTTTTAAGATACTTTAGCAAAATCGTTCTGTTAGATTAGAAAAAATTGTCTTCTGGAAAGGAAAGCTTCTTGCTGTATGTAGTGAGACAAACTTCTTCTCTCTTGTATCGCAAGAGTTTTCGTGCTGAAAACATATCGAAGTCAGCTCTCGTCGTTTCATTCGTGTCGAACCTGCTGGTTCTCGCCGTTCGTTTTCAGCTTTCCGAAGGAAAGGGCTTTCCCCCGATTGCAAACAGTCTCGCTTTTCCTGCTCCCCGCCTCCGGTCAGATTTCCGCTCGCCGCACAATTTCCCCGTCTGATCTTAATTTCCCTCTCACCCACAGGCTAGTTCGTTTCCGTCGACACGTGACCGGAGGCCGCTCGAGAGATCGTCGTTGCATGTCGTGTTCTCGCGTGATCTCACCTTCCGTTTACCAGGAAAAGCCTATTTACACGAATCATTAGGAGATCCTCCGTCGTTAAACCGACGAAGTGACTTTTTTGTATCCTCCCACTCGGCTCGACGATTATTCACGCTACTAGCGACAATTTTGTGACGAGTGATGAACCAATAATGAAATAAGAAGGATCTATAAAAGTTTATACTTTTTTATAAAAAAATATAGATATATCTTTTCTTACATTTACATACCTTGTAAAAAAAGAGAATGCATATCGTCTTTGACATATTTCTTTTTTACAAGAATAATTCCTTACACTCTTTATTTTTTTTATTATATATAATGTAATAATATCAATTATATTAATAATTTTATTAATATTTCTATATCTTATTTTTTTTTTTCTTAATATTTACAGTGTCTCATATCCTCTTTTCGCCACGACACGCAAATCGCTCGTCGCGACAGGAATATCTCGAAGCTATCTAGATTCGAAACGAAACCGATGCCCCGATGCTGCGACGCAGAATCATTTCGCGAATTTATAACGCGAGATGAAACGAGAAATCCAATTTCACTTCGTGGTACGCTCATCTCGGAGTAACTAACGTAAATCGCTTCCAGAACGCTTTCGAGTGACTCTGGGTGATCGAAGCGGAAAGCCGCGACTCGTCAGAAGCCACGACGGTAGCCGCTTCTTCTTGATCGTCGAGAGACCATCCCAGCCGTTTATTAAAGGGACAATAAGTGATGTTATCTCGCGTAATGAACCGGTGCGCGCGCGCGCGCGCGCGCACACACACACACACACACACACACACACACACACACACACACACACACATATCACACACGCGCGCACGCGTGCGCACACATAGATACGCGCTATCACTCGGATCGTAAAAGATCCTATTATCATGCGCGATTTATTATCTATCTCTCTCGGATGTTCATCGAGAGTTTATCCGATTAAACGGATATATTATTGATATACCTATTTATCGGTACTTTCGCGCGTAAAATCAACGAACTGTAAAATGATGGTATTAATCTCACACGGTACATTTGAGACCTAGAGAGGAAATAACACATATTTTTTGATTCATCAGAAAGAAACAATGCATTTTTTTATACATGTAATTACACATAAATGCATAAATGATGAAATGATCCTTTTTATTGAGATATTCGTGATATTCCATCTTAAGATTGTTTGTATCCTTTACCTGGTTACATAATCTCGAATATAATAATTTTACATTTACCTTTTCTTCTCTTGTCTATAAAAAAAAAATTATATAAAAATAATTATCCAATAATAATCCAAACGGAAGAGAAAGTTTTAAAATATATATTAAAAGTTTGTTTTAAAATTCGTTTTTTATGTACTCTTTATATAAAGAAATTTGCAAGTGTGCGTGTGATAGTCAAATGTATGTTTAAATGACGAGTAAAGTTAATCGAGGTTGACAAAGTCGATCATTAATGCATATTTTACAATCTCTGCTTTCACGCATATAAACGGCCCTCTTCCTTTCGTATCTTATTATGCTTCTGCACGTTTTCCGGACGAGGGTGCATCCGAAGTTTCGCGAATTCCATGGGAGAACTTCATGAAGTGCAAGTCTAACGCGATTACAACTTCAACGGCGCTCAACATACCGGAATTCTGTGCGGTTGTCTGCTACATGTGAATTTATTAGCTAATGTAAATACGATCGTACGGCGAAACTCATCGCTACACGATGGGTCGGTGGTGATGTTTCGGGAACGGGAATTTATGCGCGAAGCGCAAGTTCGCGGATACGTTATTTAGACGTTGGCACGAAACGCGAATGGACATCAAAGGGATACTTGGTAATACAATGTGGTCACACTTTTTTTTTCAGAGATTTCCGAAAAACTCTGGATAATTCAAGATGAATTCTTTTGCGGGAGATAAAGCAGATTCTTTTGCGGATCTGTACTATTTCAAACATCGCGCTTATATAAAATTGATATTTTTATTCACATTCACTCAACTTCAGCCTTGGAAAATCAGATCGAGATATATCGCAGACTTTTTACGCGAGCATTTATAATGGCACCTTTTGTGAAATGTATGCATAAGTCACTCTCTAGGTGTGCCTAAAAATTCTTATCGCGGCCTGAGACAGACCGAGAATCCTGCTTCTACAGGAGGTGGAGAGCCTCCTTCCGTGTTTCCATGGAAACCGACTTTCTATCCCCCAGCCTTCTATTCCTCCTTCCTTTCTCTTCTATTTCTCCCTTTCTCTCATTCTCTTTTCATCCCTGTCAGGAGCGGGACAATAATTAATGAAGGTGTAATTAATAATTGTCGATTTTTGCAACAATATTGCATAAATTTAATAAACAAACGACTAAAAAAAATGTGATAAAAGTAATCTATTATAAATTTGAATTTATACTTTATCGTTAAATATATATTTATAATAAACATTGATTTTTATGACATTTGATATAAATTTATTAATTTTTATTCGTATAAGTGGTCACACGCGTTTGTATATTTTTTTTACTAATTATCTGTGTTTTTTAAAATTAAAATGTCTAATTCTTGAAAAATTATTAACTTCCGGCTCGATGAAGTCATTATCCGCCTCCATTGAATTTGTCGATAAGCGGATTAAATTTAAAGGCTCGCCCACGAGATTTTCCTAAAAAACCTATACACTTGTGTTTGTTTCAGATCAATGAAAATAATCTGAGAATTTTATCTTTTTAAATGTTTGTTTTACATAACATGATAAAAATTATTTTTGTAAATGATTTAAATTAGACGAGGACTTAAATACCCTCTTGCTTAGGGTCTCCAGAATTCTCAATTCGTCACTGTCTCTCGTGCTCCCTCTTCTTCTCTCCCTTCCTTTCTCTCACCCTCAGAGCGTAATACGCCTTTCACAGTTAGTGCCGCGACGCCCGGTATCGACCGAGGGTGTATATCCCCCCCCCATCTCTCTGAACTGTTCTCCACCCCATCCCGTTAGTTTCAGTGCACCCTTGCGCTGCACACGAGCGCTCTCAACCTTCCCCGCACTGCACCCCCTCTACTACGCGTCACTACGATAGTACTATTCGATTCATAATAACAAAGAACACGCGATAGCGTACTCGCGAGCAGCTTTAATTCAAGACGATGTAAATGGCGGTTCGATGGCCGCTCTGCTCTTTTGATGACACAATCTGTCGTTTTATTTTAAATTTTACATGTAAAATTTACATGTAAAATTTTAATTAAGTCATTAATTAATCACGCGGAATACAGCTTTGATTTTGTATAATTCAAAGAAAAAATAAAATAATTTAAGAATTTATTTATTTATTTTTTAACAGTTTTTTTTTATAGATTTTAGTTTTTACCAAATTATGTATATTTAAAAAGATTGTTCCATACATGTTTTAGTTTTATCTTACTAATATTATCTTATTAATAATCTTATAATGTCTTTCGATAAAAAGTTACTATCAATTTTATATTTATGTTTTTCATATTATACATATTTCATATTATTTCATATTACATCATACATATTTTATGGTGTTTAATTAAAATTGTGTACAGAATAATATTTTGTAACAGAAAAATATTTTGTACACAAATATTACAAAGAAAATTAATAAAATATATATAAATATATAAAATAAATTAAAAATAAAAGCAATATGAATATGAAAATCATTGCTTTTAATTATACCATCTGGAATTAATAATATCCAATTTTCAAAGGGTTTATTCAGTCTTCCGAAAAGAGCTACATATAATTAAACTTCCAAATATATATATTTTTATTTTTAATGTAATATATTTTAAATTTTTAAGAATTCCTTTTATAAGTCCACAAACGACTACAAATATATAGAAAATTGTTCTTGTTCAAAAAGTTGAAAACTTTTTCTCTTCGATGTACAGGGTGAGTTTATTACATTATTTTGAAGATTATCATTTGTCTCATTTGACCGATTAATCTCGGTAGTTCCATTTTACTCGAAAATGCTCGTAAATCGTGGCGGGTAATCTCAACTTTGTCGTCTAGAAGGCGAGCTATAATCAAGGGTGAATTATGGTATAATTAGCATATTTCCCGGTTCCGCGTAATGGGCATCTTCTCACGACGAGAAGTGTGCACTCGCAAGAAGGAATTCGAGTCGCAGATCGGGCAATTAGTGCAGAAAACTGCTCATTCGATGGAAAGGACTGTCCATTGGACTGCCTATATACCTGCAACTCTGAAATTTTTAATGAAGACTCGAAAACTTTATAGTCTTAGGGCCTGCGCACAATGAGAATATTAGGAAGAGAAATAAATTTTGAAAATGAAAATTCGAAATAAAAATTAAATACAACGCACAACGAATATAAATAAGTATAAAATATATAATCATATCTGAAAATTACTTGTACTGTGCGTTACATTTAATTTTTATTCTGAATTTTTATTTCTAAAATTTAATATTTATTCTTATTCCTAATATTTTCTTCGTTGTGCGCAGGGCCATACTATTCTCTTATATTTAATGAAAAAGCTATATCAGAATTTGCACAACTTGGAATAATCTTAAGTAATCTTCCAAAGTAAAAAGAAAAATTTAAATTTTTAATAAAATTTAATTAATATTCAGAAGTTATTTCAACCATATTGATTGTTCGAAGGAAATACAACAGGATATGTTTATATCATAAAGATTGTAATTCTCGTGAAGCTAATTGCAAATGAAGATAAAGTTACAGCAGATCTTTGCATAATTACTAAGAGGAGAAAGTTACTTCTTCTGTCGGCACAATATTTATAATATACAATAAGGATTAATCGGTACACTGTTTCTATAATTTTACGTAATTACGTCATTCGCTACACATTTATACTCAATCTTGCCGTCACGGTATTCGTGCGGCCAAGCACTCCGATAGTACCGAAACAAATCATCTCGGGTTTCTTGCAAGCGTACTCGAATCAAATGGAGTCGAAATGATTTATTGGAGGGGGTTGATTCGAAATCGTGGATGTGGCGTCGTATTATTCGGTGGGTGGGTTCTTGCAGTCTGCCCGATAAGAACTGACCCAGATTCGCGTTGTGTCTTCGACGATCCCGCGGACAGAGCGCATTCAGGCTCTTGCATGCGCGACTCCCTTCATCCTCCTGAATACGCGATAAGTTTCGCTGATCGAGAACTTTCGGTCGCGAGTAGAAGCTCGAGTTGTTCTACTTCAGTAACGCAAAACTGGCCATCGAGGATGAATTGCTGCCGGCCGAGCTTTACGACGATATCGTAGGCGAGGTTGCTCCGTTTTATGCGCAGGGCGTGTCCGACGTTTCTTCTATGCTCTCAGGCGTGTGTTACGATACATATATAATTTCTCTCTACGTACACTTTATAAAGCTTGTTTTAAAAATGTAACTGAGATTATTTTACGAAATGAGACAAAAATGCACAGTAGCAAAAAATACACAATAATTTTGTTGTAATAAGAGACATATTATTTTTTTGCCAGACTTAGTATTTATTCGTGCATATTTTAAAGTAAGAAATAATATTTTTAAGAAATAATATATTTAGAATTATAACTTATAAAGAATGTTTTATTTTTTATTCCAGTTTTTTAATTCCTTGTTTTTTTTTATAGTATGAGCAGTTTGTTATGAATTAACGTTACAGCACAGAAATATTTAGTTTAGTCTCTCTTTTCTATGGAAATAAAAAAAATTTATATTCTAATATCGAGAAGTAAAATTTTCAATTATTATTGTTCGAATACCGAGACGCGCAAGAAAAAAGGGAGTAGCAACAAAAGTATAGCGCCACGCAAGCGTAACGTTTAGCGTAACGCAAGGGTTGCAGGGCTTCTATTATTGCAAAGCAGCAGGCGATGAGCCGCCGAGATTACGCTCTCCTGAGGGATGTTCCATCCCGTTTTTCTCCTGTATTTACCCGCCGCATCGACTTCCACGCTTTCATGTTTTATCAGCGAAATTACATTTTCCCGACGGCTCGGTGCTCGAAACGTGCAAACTTGCATTGCTGTTACGTATTACGTCCAACCGATCGTTGGACGTTTAATTTGTGTGAAATTGTTAAAAAATATTACTTTAAAATATTACTTTAATTACTTTTTACGGATTATTTTAACAAGTTATCTTACCAAGAATGTTGATAGATAACAAAAATCTTATTTTTCAAATCAAACGCGTCTTATTTCAATAACAGTTTAACTTAAAAATGTAATTCTTTATAAAAACGCGGGGAAAAAGAGGATAATGTTCGATTAGACTCGCGAACGGTATCATATAATTCTTTCACGAAGAAATATCACGCCGTTTGTCGAGTTTTTATTTCGGTTATCGTACGTATTTCATACGATATCTCCTTGCGTAGAATAAATCATGAACGTGTTTTACGGGGTGTTTCCCCCCGAAAAAAACGGCGCTTCGACGATTTCACCGATAGGGAAATGGAAATTCCCCCTTTTTTTTCCCTCCCGAATCCTCCTCGTTTCTCGTAGGAAACTCAATTAGCGATCTCGTAGAATTAATCCGCAGCTGCGGCGGGCTGCACTCAAACGAGGTCCTCGAGGTCACATCGCGCAGAGTAGAAAGAGTAACGGAGCTGATTGGCGTTCGCACAAATAACTTCGTTACGAGTTTCCTCACGAGCGTGGTTCACGTAAATTTAGCTCCTGCGGCGTCTATCGAATCACCCCTCACTATTCTCTCTCTCTCTCTCTCTCTCTCTCTCTCTCTCTCTCTCTCTCTCTCTCTCTCTCTCTCTCTCTTTACTAAATTAATTATTGAAAAGTTTTCGGGAATGTTGACGCTGCCGCGATAACGTTTGCCTCTCTCGTATATGAAATTATAACGCTTAATTAAGCACAGATATGGATGTGTAATTGAAACGAAAAACGGCAGATAGCTTTAAAAATGAATTTGAACTTCTTTCTCTGTCATGCGGCAGCGTTTTGATAGAAGATTGCATATTAATTTATATTTTTATTAATAATATATTGGAAAAAATGATGCTAAAGTATATAAAAATTTAATCAGATTTTAACAGATTTTGTGGGACCATCAATGTACGCATCAATGTATTTACGCATAGTGATTATACTGCAAAAATACTTAATATTCTAAAAACAATCAATTTAAATATAATACTTTTAAATATAATACTTTTTATACAACTATTTTTATGATCTAATAAAATTATTTTCAGCTTTACATCTGATCAAGTTTTTAAATATACTTCAGCAAATTTTTTTTATATAAATATGTACAGATACATTTAGTATCTTGAAAAAAAATTATTAAATACTAGAAATACTAGAATACTAATTTATTTTATAATAAATCTTAATTATTCTTAATTATTATATATCTTAATTATAAATCTAAATTATTCAATTTTTTCAATTTATTGCGATTTCTTTAATTTATTATATTACATTTAATTTATTATATTAGTTGTTTAACAACCCTGGAAAATGATCTGAATATATATATGAGAATTTAGGCTTTTATGATTGGATTATTTTGATTAAAATTAGACTGGCAGTCAGTGATTAACCATTTATAGAGCGAGCGAAAATCACAACGAAAAATGCTCAACTGCGAACGAACGCAGGTGACAGAAACATAGAACACAGAACTCTAATAATTAATCTGGGTATAATTAATCGCTCCGCTGCTTTTGATTGCGCAGGTTGTGACGCCGCAAAAGTGTGGGGATGTCTACCTGTACGATCTCCCAGCAAGTCGCGGAAGTCCCGCGCCACCCTCCAGACACGATTCACCCCTCAACTCGACGAACAATGAACATTCGCACAATACGGGTACGTATTATTCGCAAACTAAACATTCCGCCTAAAACCGAATGGCGGCCGTGATAAAGCCGTTTGCTAAAGCTTATTCAGCAGCTGAGATGTTGATTAACCTTTATCGCACTGATAATTTTTAAAATAATAACCATTTTAATTTAATTTAATTTTTAAATAAATATCCAGAATATAAATTTACAGAATATACGGATATAAATTTTAATTTACAAATTTTTAGCAATTTTAAATATTAATCATTTCACGTTACATCATACCCTATTCCGTTTTGATCGTCAAAAGTGAATTAAATTTTTTATTTCAGCTTGTAAAAGACACTTTTTTGCAAAATATAATAGTTTTAAAAAGAAACATACGAAAGAAAGATATAGAATTGTAAATAAAATATAAGATTTATAAAAATATAAAAAATATAAGTACACATTTTAGAATAAAAATAATATAATATTTATTAGATAAAGATATATAGTAGGTAATATATACGTGGAATTCTAGAGAAGACTTTTAGAAACTCCACGTGGTGAAATATATCGCATTAGTCACGCTCAGAAGAAGTCAACTCGCGCGGTCGAGCTCAGTTGTTGATCTTGGGGATTTCTTGCTAAGAGGTAGCTCTCGCCTGTTTAGGACGATACACGAGCAACAACGTGCGGAGCTCCGTCGACAACGGGGGCGGCGATGTGAACGAGTGTTATGACGTACCGCCACGCGCGATCCCGGTGATCCCGTCGCCGGCGAGCAGCCCGAGCCCAGCCCCGTCGTGCTACGATATCCCAAGGCCGCCGACATCCTGCACGCCCAACTCAAATTGCTCTGGCGGCTCCGGTATTACGCCGCTAGATTGCTACGACGTGCCGCGACCCTTGCAGCCCCTCACACCCAGCAGCTCGGCCTCCAGCCTCACCAACGACGGCTCCCTCAGCGGATCGAACAGGTATGGAGGATTCCCTCGCATTTTCATTACGCGTTGCGTTATTCGGCCCCGGAGAGTTTCCCGGATGTGTACGCTGCGACAACGGCGTTATATCACGAGATCAGAGATCCGAGAATCTCAAAATTGTATGCGTCCGAGCGAAGCGAGAAGTTTCACGTGAGATATATAAATCAGAAGCTGAATAGAATTTCAAGAATACCGAAAGGGATGATTTAAAGGGCATTCGCGAGAGATGCGTTCGAAGTGGGTTCCAGGTGATCCAGGGAATTCCGAGACTGCGATCCCTCTTCCCGTTTGTAAATTTTGGCAGCGTTATCAGCAATAAATTTCCAGAGTTTCCGATTTCAAGTTTTGTTTCGCGTTTTTACTTGTCGCGTAAGACAACGATTTCTTTCATTCCAGATCGAGTTTGGCCGCTCCGGATTACGATGTACCCCGACCGCGTCTTCCAGCGTCCTCGTTGCCGTCCCGACACAACACCCCCGTACCGAAAACCCCGACACCGCCGCCACCCTCGCAACAGATTTATGATGTACCAGTCAGCAAGGAACTTCCACTGGAACTGGATTCCGCCCTGGAAGGTTTGCAAAGGCTGCAAAACGAGGCGTCCGTCGCGATAGCGAGGTTACTGGGCTTCGTGAGCCCCGGTTGGAGAACACCGCAACGACTGGACGCCATCCTTATGGACCTGAGGCTGGCCGCTCTCAGGCTCAGATCGTCTCTTCACGATCTAGCTGAATTTGCAGAAGGTGAAAAAAACACAGCTTGATCTAATAATACTCGACCCTCTCTCTTTATAAATAAACTTCACACACAACTTCATACACAATATAGAAGTTATCTTTCTTGTCTTCATAAAATTAAATATAATCGTTTCCTATCAACGTTCAAATTATCAAAAAAAATTTTACAATAAAAATATATGACGATAATAATATTCGTGTTCATTTTTATTCTACGTGAAGGTACATTGGGCAATGCGGGCAAAGCACCGGATAAGGGCTTAGCAACAAAATTACGGCCACTCGTGAAGGCACTTCGTGACTCCGACAAGCTCGTACAGGAAGCCGCCACCGAATTGGACACTATGGAATGGGACGCAAGTAAGCTCTGTCGTGGCGGTGGTGATACACCGACACCTACTAACGGACCCCCGTCTTCGCTTCTACCATCTGGACAGTCAGATCCCCTTGATCAGCTGATCGCGTGTGCTCGAGCACTCACGGAAGACGTTCGTCAGGTTGCTAGTTTCATTCAGGTAAGTATCTTTTGCAGTCGTAAGATTGAATATACTTGTCACGAATAATGACCTCCGATTTTAAAACGTTGCAATGAATTCAAGTCGAGTAACAATGTTAGTGAGAAAAAGAGTGAATTAATAGGTCAAAATGATGAATTAACATAAGTATAATAATCGACTTTTAAGTCTCTTTTCTTTTCTTTCTATCCATTTTTTAATCGATATAATATAATATTTTGCTGTGTGATTATATTCCGAGTGTAAAAAATAAAAATACATTTTTTTTAATTTAAGTAAGAAATTAATTTTTTTTTAGTTTCCTAATTCCTTTATAAAAATTAAAATTGACACGAAGAAATGTAGAAGAAAAGAAAACAGAAACAACATTTAGCATTTAGCATGTAAATCTAATTCTTGATCTCGAAAGCTAGAAATCAAAAAGCTTTAGAATTAATTATAAATTATTTTTAATTGTTTTAAAAATAAACTTTTATTTCTTTTCTGGAATATTGCCTCACGCAGCTGATGATGTTTAATGGAATGTCTCCGTTGCTGATAACGAGGCTCCTTATGCGCAGGGAAATTCCACGTTGCTTTTCAAGCGATCGTCGATCATCTCTACGGGCAGCAGCAACAATAGCGGTGCCGGGGAGGATTACGACTACGTGAATCTTGATTCGCGAGAGGTCGTAGCGAAGCAGCGAGAGGAACTGCGAACCTCGCTACCGCAGGAGCTGCGCAGCAATTACGATCTGCTGGTGTCCGAAGCGGACAATGCCGCGATTCAGATGCCACCCACGACACCGACGCCCATGGATCCCAACGACAAGCAATTGTTAGCCTTCTACGTTGCCCAGGTCATCACGCATGGCGCACACCTGACTCACGCCATCGACGCCTTTCTGCAGACGGTGGAACATAATCAACCACCCAAGGCGAGTTGAGCTGCAGCAGTTCTCGTATATTAATATCATCTGGCGTGTTTCTTCGCGTGACATACGTAGATATCGAGACGCTGATTATTCGCTAAGTTTCCTTTCCTCCTCGAAAGCTTATAACTCCGAAGGCTATTATTTGTTAAATAATACTAAAAATTATATATAAGTTAATGCAGTGAAGCGCTTATTAATTGATGAAATTGAAAAACGACTATTAATTATTATTGTTACCTTCAGCAACAAAAGTTAAAATTAGATCTATTGCAATCGTTCCAGAAACTCGGTAAAAATTTAATTATTTTTTGTTCTTTACGGAAACTTAATAAGTATATTATGATAAAAGCACGCTTGCTTTTATCGAGCTCTGCGCTTCTTTATATTACAAAATGCTTTAAGTGCATGTGCATATGGGTCAACTATCTCGATAAATGATGATAGGACCGTAGATATCGGCGATACTATGGTGTGACAGGGTGCCTTAAGTTAACGCATGTCAACTACATGTTTCCATTACTTTTTCATGATGACCTCTTTCCTTCGCAAGTGCATTGCACGCAACCGGCATCGCGATTGAAGATAAGTAGTTAGTAGAGTACATAGTACATAGAGTACATAGTAAAATCAGAAATGAAAACGATAGAATAAGAAAAAAATAATATTCAAAACTAGAACATAGACAAAGATGTGATAAATAGAATAATATAAAATAATTATCTTAGGTATGTATAAAAATGTATAAAATCGAAAAGAAAATATTTAATATTTAAAATTTATATAATTAAAAATTTAATATTATTAATCGTTCATTCCTTTATGTGTATTACACTTGTAATTTCTATGAATCTTTTGTATCGATACTCATAACAAAAATTTAAGAAAGAGATGTCTATTTATTATATGATTCAAATAATTATTTACATAAATCGTTCATTCTTTAGTTCCTATCTTTTTTTTTTTTTTATCGATGAATTGCAAACCAGAGAGTAATTTGACTCATGTTATGGAATTTTACAGGTTTTCCTAGCTCACGGCAAATTCGTCGTGCTGAGTGCGCACCGGCTGGTGCACATCGGCGACACGGTGCATCGAAACGTGACGCGAAATGACGTGCGAACGCGCGTGCTGCAATGTGCGAATGCTTTGAATGAGGCGCTCGCGCAGACGGTGCAGAAGACGAAGCAGGCCGCCCAATTCTTCCCGAGCGTCACCGCGGTCCAGGAGATGGTCGACAGCGTCGTCGACGTTTCGCATTTGGCTAAAGATCTCAAGGTCGCTATGATACACGCCGCTCAGCAACCCTAATTTTTACGACGATTCGAAACGCGAAACCACAAGTTCCTTAAATCGAAATACAGTTCTCGATAGAGATTTTTCCTCGTTACGGAGAAATTTCGAGACTGCAGAAGAGTCAAACGTAATGCGTTTTAGGATGGCCATGATTCAAAGATAACGGTCGAAAGATCAAATCTATCTTTTCCACGTTTTTTTTTTTTTTTTTTTTTTCTTTGGTTCAAAGTTTGGGACGAACGTCGCTATCTTCAACGCCTAAATAAAATAAGAATATTCTTTCTTATATAAAAGTGGATCAAAAGTATCTCAGGAATTTCTCATGGATATGGTCCTTCAAACGTTGTCTAAATGATATGAATCATCGATGGCTGCCGTTATTTTGAGATTCAGCCGCTTATGGAACGGAAATATAATAGTATTAAAAACACCAGCTATTTTTTCGGAAGAAAATGAGCATTGGTGCAAAAGAATTTCGCTTAAAATCCCAACAGCATGTTCAACATTGAATGGCGAGATAATCAAACATGATCTATGTACGCTTTACAAAGGTGAAAAAAAGTCCGACTATCCGCACGATTTAGTGCGTCCCGTGCAGCTATAATCCCTTCTCATTATAAAGAAAATCCGTGGCCTAAAATAGAAACCTGCTACTGCCAAAGCTCCGGTATATAAATAACGTAAGAAACAAAGCAAACCACAATCCTGTACGAGTGTCTTTGTAACGTACTCGAGAATATAAGCATTGTAATCTTTCATAGGAAGTATATGTAGTTGTTCAATTAGATATGTTCAGGTAGAAAATGTGAAATTGAATATAACGAGGTCAACAGCTTTTTCTGGCATAAGCAAATATTTCCGAAATGGCTTTTCTGAAATTGCGATCTGGTAGACACCCGATTGTTTTGCCATGTCGTAAAACTCATTTCGGATACATCCACGACATATAACTAAACGTGTTAGTAGTTTATAGATGTATGTATACAGTAGAACATACACATACGACTACAACATGTATTCATATCTGCCTTTTTAAAATCATCAGTTTCACCATCAGTTAACTGTGATTTTAATTTTATTAATTCTACGTTTTTTAAAGGAATTAAAATTAAAAACAAGAGCTATTTAAATTATTATTACAGTTAATTGATATTACTGAAATCGGTGATTAGTAATTTTAGCGACGAGTTTGAAGTGTTTTCCCGTAGTGAAGAATCGCTCTTGCTTTTATTTGACCAAAAGACCGATATGAATACTAATGTCAAAATTGAGAAACCACCGCGTTTCTATTGTTTTTGTATTGTATGATGAAAAAATTGACACCAAAAAGATTCAACGTAAGCTCCTTTGTGAGCTCCTTTTTGGAATACTCTAGAAAGGTGGATTATTAATTGTTACGAATGGTTTTTTTGGAAGACAATTTTAAATGGATTTTATACGAAGCTTTTACCGCCGGGTTACGACTTTTTCAAGCGCCCAGGCCTTTTTATCAGGCTCTTCCATAACAATAAATTAATCACAAGCGCACACTGTGAATCGCAATAAGCGGCGGATCGAATTTGTAAACTATTAATGCGTAAAATTTTCCACGGCAGCTACATGTATTCGTGAATCTTTTCGCATAACGAGACCAATAACGCCTCTCTTTATAGAGCAAATGAATGTTTTTATTAGATCTAACAGATATCCTGTGGTAGACTGACAACATAAATAATTAAAGAATATCGCAAAGACATTCAGAATTTTCATTTTATTTCTTGAATTATCTTTTACATTGTTATAGTATTCAGCTATATTAATCATGGAATTTATTTGTAATTATATTGAACCAACAATACTAAATCATCTTTTTTAGTATTAAATGTGATATAAATATAATATATAATATAAATATGTAATATAAATTTAAAAACACATTGTTAAACCGAAGAATATCTTTGCGATAAAATTCAAGATTATAACTAGAGTATCTTCGAAGCCTATAGAGGCCAAAAACGTGTATACGATCCAATCGCTAATTTGCGGCGCACACTTATTCTAATGGGATTCTCCACGTGCGAAAGTGTACTTAAAAATAGCTCGCCGACTATAGCATTCGCTCAGCGCATGCGGAACCATCCAAGTTTATAACTATTAAAATTTTGCCACGCCTCGAAACAACGGAGATGTAATCGTGATTGTGAATACGATTCACACATTTTACTAGCGTGTCTTAAGATGCAACCGGCTGTCTTAATGCAGTTTTAATAAGCATTTATTAGAACTTCCTTTATTCCACGAGATTTTATCTTTCTTTTTTTCATTTTATTTAATTAATTATTATCGTGTGATTATGATCGTGTGTAACAGAAATGAGGCAATTGCTTTTGAAAGCAATTTGCAACGTTTATCTTATATTTTATTTTCGTAAAGACAATACACCCAGGCATATCGCGCGTAAGAAACATTTATACACGAACCTCGTTTACGAGACCTGTATTATAATTTATTAACGAAGTGTTTTTGTAATATAATACATATAGCAGTTATACATATATATAGATAGATAGATAGATAAATATAAATATATATCTATCTATAGATATATAGATAAATAGATAGGATATAGAATTGTATATTTAGAACTTTATATGATAGTCGAATCGATAGGTGCTTATCATCCACGTTAAATCACTGTATTTAGATATCGTGTTGTAGTATTAAGTGGAATGATTTCTCTTTTTTGCAAAACGTAGGCCGACGAATGTCATTACTGACGTTATCTGTGCGAATACCAGCACATCATTTTCTTGATTTTCCTTTTGTACATTGTACCTGGATCATCTTTTTGCAATAATCGTGTACCATCCTCGCAATCATGTAAACGTATACGTACACGATGATGGTATTACTAGAAACTTACGAGCTACATATCCAAGAGCAGCTATTCCAAGATTAGATGACAAAAAGATTAGAAAAGGAAGCTGTTGGATGTAGCACGCGTGATGTCCTTAAAGGAATGTTAATCACACATCGAAAGCTCGTTTATCATAATAAATATTTTAATCATGTTTTCGGTATAGCCGTGCGAGAACAATTCCTGCGTTTTATCATTGAAGACTCCTTTGTACTGTTTGCAAAGTCGAGATACGTTACAAACTAAATAATTATGTTACCTTAAGAACACCTTATTTGTATATAGATATATTTATACATATTTTATATATATATATATATATATATATATATATATATATATATATATATACATACATATAATATAATTATTCCTATTACAGAAACGGAGTATGTATACACACGAGCATGATATATCCGAGATACATTAGTGGAGTAAACTTATTTGAATATTGTGCAATGTCAAAAATAATTTTTAAGCCAAAATACATGGAAAGACAAAGTATTTGAAGAAGAAAATATTTATCAAGATGAATATTCATAGACTCGACTTTAAAGTATAAGAAACTATGTAAATTGAGCTCATTTCAGTGCTGTAAAATATTATTTTTTTCTACCATATTCTTTAACGACACGCTTGGCAACGCCCTGAATAATACATTTTACATAATGGCGTGTTACATGTGAATTACAGTTTCAGTCATTCAATAAAGTTACAATGAAAAAAAAAATAAATCAAGACAGCCCTTTCCAGAATTTTTTATTTCTTACATTGCAATCTAGAAATTTTAATTACATTATGGTGTTCATAAACTGAAAAATATAACAGTTCCAAAGTCCAATCTTACTCCATTGTGCAAACTTTAACAAGTATTCTCCAGTCGCATATAAAATATTTTTACTCATATACCAGGTCAAACTTTGATAAGTAGAAGCTCTTGCCATGCAAGAAGTAACAAAGTATTCATAATTAGTTCTAATTAGTCCCAGACACGTAGTCTCCAATCGTCATCTCCAATCGTACTCCTTACCGAAAGATATACAATAAGTTTTATTTTCAGATTTACATAATATCTTGAATCGATGATTTAAGAATCAATCCAATTTCGATAGCAGCAATGATGAATGGACTAAGAGTGATCGCCGCAGCATCTGCCTAGGTGCGTATGAACATTGCCCTCTTTGTGCGCTCTATCTCTAAGAGCTTTTTCGTGATGGAAGCTAGTGAGATCTCGTTTCATAGCATAAGCATCCTCGCCGTCCGCATAATATTTTGGCTCTACCTCTGATACTTCAAATTGCAAACTGCTTGTATATAAGTTTAGAGCCGCACGATTACTTCTGCGCACATGCAGAGAAACATATTTTGCGCCGAAGCACTCCACCATCGCTCGAGAGGCCTGATTCATCAGTTTCTGCGCGATTCCTAATCTTCTGTGAGAACGCTTCACAGCCAAACTGGTAATATGTCCATGGGGATTATCCTCACAATCCTCCTCCATCTTGGCAAGCACATAGCCTACTATTCTTCCTTTCTCATCTTCGGCCACGTAACTCAATTGTGGCCACGAAAGAGCGTGATACAGATAATATTTCATTTGATAATTCTCAGGCAGGCATTGCAAATTGCAATGCTGTATATTCAGCAAGTCATCTGTTGTTGCACAACGTATATTTACAGACATTTTAATCAGATATATTCTGTTATAAGCTCCAACTCCAAGATTTTACTTTATACAACCGTTGTATTTGTACAGACGTTATTAGCAGTAGCTCCAATATATCGGGATCCAGGATTTAATCACGGCGAAGTTTCTTTATGCGTGCACGACCGTTCTTCAAATCGTTGACAGATGAAGATTCACTCATTCCATTCCCAGTTAACTCTCTCACGAAGCGGAATCGTGATAAGAAGAATGTCCAGACTAAGTACCAACCTGGTGGAAAAAAAATCATGATGTAAATATTAAAATAATAGAGCAGTAATATATATATATATATATATATATATATATATATATATAATAGCAATAAAACATGCATGATTTTATCGATAATATATTACTATCATATTTAATAAATTTTATAATTAGGTCTAAAAGTTTAAAGTACTTTTACATGATTGAAATATTAATTTCTAATTCAATTTATTGACTTTTATATATATATATAGTTTTCTATTTAGTGCTCAAATATGACTTAGCAAATTCTTTATCGCCACTTAAAAGACATAAATGAATAAAGCATGACACAAGAAAGATATGCTTATCACTGATCGTGATACATAGAAAATAACATAAGTTCTATATATACACTGTGCTAAATTTAGAAGATACTAAAATGCAGTTATAGGTGTCCATGTACGATTGCATCTATGGTACTAACACGAGATCTGCGTTATAGCACATAAAAACAAGAAACTTGTGCTGTCAAACCCACGTTTTTTCCCCCGATGACATAATTACATCAGGACACCGTAATCAAAGCACCAGCGCCCTGATATGAGTGCTTACCTATCACAACAAGGAGGAACACTATTAAAAGACTGAATACCACGGAGAACGCTGTTAGGAAGATTTCCATCGAGATTTCCATTGGGATCTTCATCCAAGAACAAAAACGCAAAAAAAAAAGGAAAGAGAGGAGATGGAAGAAAATTAAGAGAAATGAGAAAGAAAAGATTTCCCTACGTTCTAGGCCGTGCGCGCGAGCAACGATATAGCTTTCACAAAGCAAATTCGTACGAGCGGCACCGCACACGTGCTCGTAAGCTTGACGACAATGACAGCGATGTAATAACAGTGAATGCCGTGACAGTGGTGACGACGGCGATGACGATGACAACGCGCGGGCAAGTCCTCGCCTACCACTCACACTGGGCACGCCATTTTGAAAATCGAAACGGCCAGGTACGCGTACAGGTTATGGTTCTCCCCTCCATCGGCGAATGCCGGTCACACGCGATTCTCGCGACGGCACTTACCGAGGTAGCTCGACGCACCTCAGACCAGTCGTCCCGATCGATGTCACCCCCGCGAGAGTCCGAACTTTTTCCGTCAAAGAACAATCTCGTGGATGGGCAGGAGTACATCTAACCTAAATTACACGCTATACTCGGAGCATTCGAAGCAACGTTAAGATGCTATCACATGACGAACATTGAGCATCAAGCGTCTGCGCATTGCGCTTAATTTAGTAATGAATAATAAGGAGAAATAATACATCATATGTATTATGCGAGAAATGGAATGCACCCCGCATTGCTTTAAATTTAGATTTCAGCTTTTTACTGCTAAAAATAGTAAATAATATAATCTCAATTAGAATAAGGGAAGTTATATTTTGATATAATTACAAATAATATTAAAAATTTATTTATTTATTCACATTGTATAATGTAAACTACAAAAGATAATTAATATCTTGCTATTTTTCTTCATTGTTAGCTAATTAAGTCAATGGTAATTATTTAGAATACCCCTGTCACCTCCGATTTTGATAAGGGTGACATCCATTTGACCACGGGTGAGGACACATCGGACACATCGGACCAATCGGACACATTGTCGATTAAATAAAAAAATTTTTGATAGGTGGCTCACTAGAAAATTCCTAGTCATCGGCGATGTGAGTGATGTGTCCGATTGAAAATGTACGCATGTGGGACGCTCCTTTTGACCACGTCCCGATTGATCACTAGCCACTCACAGCGCTTGAACAGTGGAAAAATTCTAGGCGCCGGCCCCTGTGAGTGGTTAGTGGTCAATCGGGACGTGGGTGTCACCCTCGCGAGCCGAGATGCATCTTTAGGGCCTCTTTCACAAATCTTAATTAAACTCATTGACCGAGAGTACGTTCTGTTTCTTGCATGATACACATAATGCATCATTTATCTTTATTTAACCTGTAATGAATAATAAGGAGAAATAATAATAATTATATGCATTATGCGAGAAACGGAATGCACCCCATTCATAGGGTGCTTTCCATTTAGTGACACAAATCGACACAAGTATCATTTTGTGCTTGTTAATCATTGAAAACCAAGAAAGATAAAACGATACTGTGTCACTAAATGGAAAGTACCCCCCCAATAATCAAATCTTGTATTTAAGATTATCTTAAATATTAAGAGATTATCAACCCATCACAGAATCATATTTATCTTAAACCACAACCACGACAAATCATAGTCGAAGAATAGGAGAATATTCGACTATGATTGGTCAATTTTTTATGGCTTAAAGCTTAAATCATCTATTGTAGACCGGAATTTATGGATACCGACCAATTTCAGGCCGGTATCATAATTTAAAAACTATACTTATAGCGGTATTTTGAAAGGATTTTCATAAAATAGAATCTCAAAAACTCTCAAGAATAGAATTCTCAAGAATTTATTATCAATAGTTGTTAATAAATTTGGAACACTCATATAATTGATTATAATATATTTCCCTACATATTTCCTTTTTTTATATTACATGAAAGAATGCAGATAAAATTGAATATTTAAAATTGAAAAAAAATAGCTTAATTATTATAATTACATGTACATTACATTATGTAAAATTTATTTTTTTAGTTAGATTATATATGTATCTTACTTGTATCAGACATTGTACAAATGTGAGATTAATATATGCCTATTTCAAAGTATTCATATGTATCTATAAAGTTTGTACTCGTGAATTTCATATCAAGCAAATATTCATAATTAGTCTTTCTACATACATCTGTATACAGCAAAAATATAATATACTTTATATCTTTCAATCATCATCTTCTTCTTCTTCATCTGGCTCTTGTAAATGATCCAGTTTAAGCTCTTTCGAACGATCAACTTTAATCACCGGTCGATTTTGTTTACATATCCTCTTTGGTTTCTGCCCGATCACATATTCTGGCAAGACAATCTTACTGCTTCTAAATACAGGCTTATCATCTGGTTCTGTAATTGCAATATCCTCTACTGCCTCTGTTTGTGGCTTTCTAAACACTATTTGTGATGATGATGATTTATGTTTCTTGGATTTGAATCGTGTCTCTGTAAAATCATGTGAACTAGAAGGTTCAACATCCATCTTCTCTCCACACTCGTCGATTTCTTCTTTCTTTCTACGTGCCTTCAATTCTCTCAGGAATGACATAGCAGCCTGCATGTTACTGCGCTCCGTCATGTCCTCACTGGACACATCATCCAGACTATATTTGATCCATTTATGTGGATTTCTATGATAATCTGGGATATTTCTAAAACTCGCGCGTGGCGCCGGACCTTCAGGACGCTTGAAGATACTCTCCCTACCGCGAAATCTCTTGGTTTCTCTTTTCTGTCTGCGGTCGTCTCTCGTATCTGGTCTCCCTTCGCGTTCATCCGTCTCATCTTCATACATCTCAGACCTGTCATGCTTATTGCATTTATTTTCCGCGATCGAGAGCTGATCAAACAACAACCGCTGCCTATTGGCGAACGCTGCGTCACCACCGCGTAGAATAAAATCAGTAGACGTGTGCATTTTGAAGATCGCGACGCTCTTCGCTACAATTGTTCACTTTATAAATTTATCATATTCCTTGCAAATAATAAATAAGCATTAAGTATTAAATATTTCAAACCTCCAAGTTGACGCCAGCTCTATTTTAGGTTATGTTAATGTTTCGTTTGCAATGACACAACGCTGCCAACCTCAAGTGAACAAGCGGATAAAAAAATTACTTTTTATAGTAAATTTTATTATCTCGAATAGATCTATTTCTCTTTTAGTATTTTTTCCATTTATTTTCGATTTATTTAATTTATTTTCAATGTAACGAAAAAATATAAGAAAATAAAAGTAAATATACATAATACATATAATATAATGATCATTAAAATTATAAAAATAATTAAAATCATTTTATAATATTTTAAATTGTGACATCATTTTTGAATATAAAATGATTTTTTCATTATGAAGTTATTTTTTTATATCTATATTGATTTTAAAAATAATGTAAACAGATCGTTAATTTCATTCTAACCTTAATTTTATTTTTAGCATTAGCGGGAAAGGTTATACCAATTTCGAATGGCCGCAAGAGGTAAACAGTCTTTTCTCGTAAAACTGAATTCAATAATTCGACAATACCGTGACGTGTTTCATTTGATAAAATGAGCAAACGGTTAAAGTTAGTTGGTCTCGCATCGTCGAGAACTTTACGTTCAGGAAAAACTCTTGCTGATACGGATTCTTCGGAGAAGACGTCACCTTATTTCGCCAGGAAGAAGAGAACCGGTTCGAAGAAACACATACCGATCAAGATCGAATACGAAGCGGCTGATGACAAAACAAATATCGAAGATACTAATCTAATATCAGATGTTGCGATAAAAACTGAAAATGTTGAGACATCAATAGATACAAAAGATATTAAAATTGAAAAACATGAGATAAAAGAGGAGTATGTAGAGCAATCGACAGATTTAAAAAACATTAAGGATGAGAAACAGTGGACACCACCGAATTGGGAGACTATTTTTGAAAATATTAAAGAAATGAGGAAATATGAGACAGCTCCAGTTGACACAATGGGCTGCCACAAGTGTACAGACCCTAATGCCACTCCTGTGATATCCAGATATCAATCATTAGTAGCTCTGATGCTGAGTAGTCAAACAAAAGATCAAGTTACGCATGCTGCTATGCAGCGTCTTAATAATTATGGTTGTAAACCAGATATAATAGCAGCCACTCCCGATGAGGTTCTGGGCAAACTTATATATCCAGTTGGATTTTGGAAAGTAAAGACCAATATTTATTTATCTAAAAATAAAACATTCTTTCATTCTCTTTTCAATTTCATTTTCTCTTTACAATTCTTGTGTCTATTTTTATCAATATCAATATATCTATTTTCATCTTGATGTATTTTTTCTAATTTCAAGAGTTAAAATCAAGAGAGAAAAAAATAAAGAATAAATTAAATAGAAATTAACATTAATAGATATTAACGGATACCAAAAATAAAATAAATTATATAAAGAAAATAATTCCATTTACAAGCTTTCCTTTATTTTCAATTTATGTTTATAAATGAATTATTAAATAATATGTAACTATGCACATTTCCTATAAATTTCCTTTTAAATATAAAATTATTTTTTTATATAGAAGATATATGTATTTATTTTTAGAGGAAGGTAGAATACATAAAAAGAACGTCAGTGATCCTTCTAAATAAATATAATGGTGACATACCAAAAACAGTACAAGAATTATGTGAATTACCAGGAGTAGGTCCTAAAATGGCTCATATATGCATGAGAACTGCATGGGGAGAAGTATCTGGTATTGGTGTGGATACACACGTCCATAGGATTTGCAACAGATTAGGATGGGTAAAAAGATCAACCAAAACACCAGAGGAGACAAGAAAAGAACTGGAGGATTGGCTTCCTAGATCAATGTGGAGTGAAGTAAATCATCTCCTTGTGGGATTCGGTCAAGAAACTTGTTTACCTCGATTTCCTAAATGTTCAGAATGTCTTAACAAAGATATCTGTCCATATGGTTCAAAAAGCATAAAGACAAAGAAGTGATGTTTATTTATATGTACACAATGTTGATTACAAAATATATTTATTTAGATTTTTTGCAACAAATTTGTCAAGCCAGTCTAGCGTCTGGATTTCTTTTTAATCTTTTTACTACGTTTGTGCGCTAATTTCTGAGCTTTCCGTAATTTTTGACTATGCTTTATATTCTTCTGTCTTTCTAATTTCTGCTTTTGTTGGAACGCCTTACTGTTTTTCATTCGTTCTAATGCTGCTTTTCTAACTTCTCGCTTCAGTTCTTTCGAAGATTTCATCTCTCGAACATTGGACTTGGATTCTTGCTGTACTTGAGTCTTCTGTTTTTCTTGCAATGACATTCCTATAATCTCTTCGTCATCATCATTGCAATAATCGCTTTTATTATCTTCTTGTGTATCTTCTTTTTTTATTTTATTTTCACCTATCCATTTACTCCCTTCTGCGAGATCCGCAACATTCAGTTCTAAAATACTGACTGTATGACTTCCTAGATCATATTCTTGTTGAGATAACAATTTTTCTAGTTCTGGGACAACTTGCTGGGATAATGAATTTTTATAACGTTCTCGCGCCTAAAAAAAAACATGACTATATTTTTTATAACTTTTCAAGATACGTAATATTTCCAAATAATATAATATAGCATATATAACATAGCTCACTTCTTGTTTAATTTTTTTTCGTTCCTCTTTCAGTTGCTGTTGCAATTGTTCCTGAGCTTTCCTCTTTCGTTCCAACTTTCTCTTATGAAATCCTCCTAAAAATTCTCTATATTTTTGCGTGAATATAAAAATTGATTTATAATAATTACAAAATCCATATAAACATCCGATTTTCCAAGATAATTACCGTCGCTTTTCCTCGTCAAAAACAAGTGTGATTTTTCTTCGCCTTTTCGGCTGACTGGGTTTTCTATTTACGTTGAGTAATTGCGGCTGAGGTTTTTCGAACATAATTACGACCACTTTTTATGAAATTATTATTATTATTATTAAATACTGATATTAATCGTGTCTTCAATAAATTAGTTTATTTAACAAATTTTTTAAAGGCAATCACTTTTTTTTTTTTTCTCTTTTCCTCCGGTTGGAGGATGTCGGATTAATTCCGACTATGTGTCTTCAACCCTAGGGTTATATAACACAGGTTTATCTAAATCCTTTATAAGTTTCTCTGTATTCTGTGATATTCTAGTTCAACTTTCTCTTTATTCACGTTTAGCTTTCTCTTTATCCTTAACAAATTGCATGACGCAACACAAAAATTCATGTGAGGACAAAAGACGTCCCACTCACTCGATGGCTAAAGACCAACTATTAAAGGCAATCACATTTATGTTTAGGTTATGTTAAAATAACATATTGGAGGAGTCTAGAGACCTTACAGCATAGATCTTATATATATCTAGGTACGCAACGCGATATGCCTTGGCTGTGTTCGTAAATTCACTGCCAGTATTGAAAATCTATAGAATACGTCACGTAGACTATATGTTTTTAATACTGGCAGTGAATTTACGAATACAGCGCTTATAAGTAAAATCAAGAGGTCGAATCAGTAGAACGAGAGAGCGATATCTTCTATTTGAATGAAACTATGGATGCTTTCCATTTAGTGACACAAGTTGACACAAGTACAAGTCGTGTTATCTTTCTTGGCTTTCAATGATTAACAAGGATAAAATGATACTTGTGTCGACTTGTGTCATTAAGGGTACGGTCAAAAGCTTACTACAAATGCTTTAAAGCATTTTTTTATTGGTGCATTAATAAAATTTTTTATTTTGATTGGACAATCAAACGCTCTGAAATATTTGTAGTGTTACATTGACCGTATTCTAAATGGAAAGCACTCTATGATGCAATCATAGATATATAATAGACTCAGCATTAGTTATATATATATATATATATATATATATATATATATATATATATATATATATATCAATCTTTGGAGAACGGTGCGAGAGGCAAAATATAGAAGAAGTTCTCTCTTTCTCTCTGCACAGATAAGACGCGGTGATCTATTGACAGATTATATGACAGTCGTGATGGACAGTTATATTGTTTTTTATAACTTTACTCTATTAAAATTTTTCTTTCTTGTATTTAATAAACCTTAAAAATATATTATATTATATATATTATATTATAATATATTATATTATTTATTATATTATATATATATAATATATATTATATATAATATATATAAATATATATATAATATATATATATAATAAATATATAAATATATATATTATATATAATATATTATATTATTTTATTTTAAATATAGTATATTGCTACGGATGTCAAATGATCCTCGAGTAGGCCATTTTTATTTGTCAATAATGCGCGCGCAGTAAAGGATAGATATTCCCCGATATTTTGCCTCTCTCACCATTTTTGTGGACAAACCCAACTGATAGAAGAGTGTAAGAGTAATGATAGAAGAGTATATAATATGCGGGGTCTATGTTATATATCACGCAACGGTCGCACGCACACCCAATCGTATATATGTGGGTGCGTTCCTTTATTCACGTCCGAGTGCTCATGCTATGACGTAATGGAAGTGTATTGCGACTATCGTTCCGTTTTAGTTTCGTGCGCTTTTTAATTGCTTCAAGATTATAAAACGGAACGCAATTGCAGTATGTTTTCAAGCTCCAACTGAAAATGGCTGGCATATGTAATATTAAAAAAAATATAATTTTATTATATATATTAAATATAATATATATATATATATTATATATATATATATATAAAATAATTAATAATAATAAAAAATAAATAAATAATAAAAAAATTAATAATAATAATAATAATAATAATAATAAATAATTAATAATAAATAATTTCATAATATTATATATCATAATAATTTCATTATATTATATTATTTCATATTATACGCTTTATTTTCTTCAGCATTAAGGTTATTTCTCTATGAAAGCAGCCATCTTTGTACTCTAACTGCTTTGTGGCAATCTCGCTAGTTGCAGTAGTCGCAATAGGAAGTACGTCAAAATCAATGACGTCATAGAATTCAAGGCAATACTTTCGGAGTGCACTACTCTCTATATCAGAACGCTACTCGTAATACTGACAGTACTCAGAGTGAATAAAGAAACATACCCTGTATATACACGTCTCACTGATTCTGGTGTGCAACTTTCGAAATGAATATGGCAGATCTCCCCGCCTCGAATATGCCTCACCGCTTTAATTTATGTTCTATTCTTTTATTCTTAAGTCAATTAAAAAAATGCGATATCAGTTAAAAAAATGCGACTCAAGCTGCTTTCTAATTTCTCTTTCTTTTTTTAAGCTCATGAAGACAAAAGATTAGAGAAATTTGATCTTTAATCTGGATTTAGAGTGCTCCGTTCAATATATTTGCGTTTTCGATTAGTTGACTCAACTCTATCTTTTTTATTTCATTTTTTGTTTTTTCGTTTTGTCTCTTTTTTCTTTATGCTCGAACTCGATTTGGAGTCAGCAAATGCACTAGATATAATATCGATAGATATAGATCAGGCAATTAATTATATATCATGAAACGAAATAAAAATGAAGTAACAAAACAAAAGTAAGAAAATTTATTAAATTCCGATATATAAAGTTGTATATTGCAGTAAATTTTTATAATTTTCATTTTGTTTCAAAATGCTCGATCCCCAAGTGTTTCTTATAGGGCCGGTCTCATCAATTCCGGTTAATGTTATCGACCGATTAATTTGGCCAGCAGAATTGCCAACAGTAAGAAATCCAAAATCGGTCTTGGTCTTGTACTTCCTAATTTATTCATGACAAAGAGAAAATGTGCAGAGTGTAAATTATAATAAAGTAAGTATTATATAAATGTATGCTTTGAAATATAAATACAGATGTTTACAACAAAAAATTAGGTTAGAAATGACGAAGTTTTTATTTTTACAGTTGGCAGTTCTCAAATTTAACTCGCTGTTTAACTTAACCAGGAGTTGGTGAGACCAGCTCTTAATGACCATAAAAATCCACAAGAGTCCGAATAATAAATTGCAAATATGGTTATGATATGAAAAAAAGCATAATTAACTATTAAAAAATTAATCACTAAAATTATCACTTCGGTGTATTTTGATATATTCATAGATATATTATTTATATAATTAAAACTCAGAGTATTTTATTTTTTCTAAAGTTTAAGAATTTTTAAAAATCTAAAAGAATTTTCAAAATAAATATAAATTTTGTATAAACTTTCATATTATTAAATTAGATTAAACTTAAAAATCTATATTAATTATTATATATTATATATTTTCTACATATTAAGATACTCAGTGATATTTAATTTAGCTTTATTACAATTTTATTACAGAGATAAAAAACTTTATAATAATGAATAAAACATATAGCATATGAATCGATTTATTATTCACACAGGAATTAAAAATATAAATTGCATATTATTCAAACGTATGTCAGAATGAATCATTTAGAAATGATATTACAAAAATACAGGACATTACGCTTGTATTTCAATATTGAAAAATATTATTTATCATCACAGAATTTATCCCCTGCCTCTACCAGCTTGAGATCCACCTGGTTGATTCTGTTGATTTAGCCAAGGCGCTGAACCAGTACCTTTGCCTCTTTGGTTTTGTCCTCTTCCTCTACCACGAGCTGAAAGAATTTCATTACATAATACTGACAGTACATAACCATAATACATAATACATAATATATATAAATCTTATCTTAAAAATAATTTAAATTTACAAAAAGCATTTGTTTTATCGTTAAATATCTTTATTAAAAATCTAATATATAAGCTATTATTTTTCATTACTATATATAAGCTATTATGTTTCAATTGGAAAATAAGATGTAAATAATCTAATTTTAATTATTTTATAATTCATTTTTAAAACAAATATTGAAATTACAGTCTTTTGTTCTCTCTATTTTTCTATCTATTAAATTTGACTTAGCTACTTCTCACTTTTTATAAAAGTAATCAAAAATATATAAAAAATTGTCTTTTGAGATATAACTGCTTTTATTAATTTGAATGATATTCATAGGAGCAATAATCATGCGTTGCAAGACTTTGCATACAATGGAGAAACAGGAATAAGAATTAGAAATAAAATTTTGGAAATTAGAAATAAATATTAAATGTAACATACAATGAATACAAATAAATATAAGATTGCTACTTATGTCCGTTTTACGTTACATTTAATCTATATTTCTAATTTTTATTCAAAATTTTTATACAAAAAAATAAATATCAAAATTTTTTTAATTTTTAACAAAATTTTGATATTTATTTCTGTTCCTAATTCTTATTCTTGTTCCGTTGTACATCATTAAGATCATTGTATATATAAACAAACCTTGGGCACGCAATATTGCGGACTTTCCTCTACCGGCTGTGCCTGATCCTTTACCACCGGGTCGTTTGAACATGGGTGCGTTTTTCAGCATATCCGGTAGTATGAGGAACCTAATTTTCGAGCCGCGAATATACACGTTTTCTAGTTGTCCTACTTGGCCATCCCGATATGTCACTGTAATATTCTGCATCTGACAGTTCATATTATCTTCCGCCTCGATCAGTTTTCCGCGATATACCTCGCCGGTGTTTGTCTCACAGGTTATGGTGTGGCCTTCGGCCTCGTGAAGTACTTTAATGGGAACTCCGATCGACATTATGACAGAATACCCGCTTCCGAATGCTCTTAATTTAACGCTTCCTTTAATTTCAGAAAAATCTCTGTTGTAATTCGCAAAGAAAAATATCAAGGACAAGAATATCTGAACAACCACACACCTCAAATTATGTACGTAAACCTCGCCTAAGGCCTGTTCTACAATACGTCGTGTATCGGTGTCGTGAGTCGTGGACCAATAAGAATGGGCCAATCACAATCAAGTATTCTTCTCTTTGTCTGTGATTTGATCAATTCTTGTGGCTGCGACACCGACTCACGACACATTGTAAAACAGGCCTAATGGCGTGAAGTAGTATGCAAGTGCGAACGATAAGTCGAAAAAAATGCGAGTTCGATCGATATATCAAAAAGAATAAATTTCTAATTTCTGCTGACTGGTTTATGCTTCGATGTCAATCTTAGTCTTAACCTTAAAAGTTGGTAATGAAGAATTCTGTAAGGTCATTTATGCTTCCCTAGTCTTAAAGCATAAACGACCTTATGACATTCTTCATTTCCAACTTTTAAGGTTAAAACTAAGACCGAAGCAACCAGCCTTGCATTCTCGCTAATTCTATAAATTTTCATTCGAATCGAATTATGTAAATATTAATTATTACTTTTTATTTAACCATTTTTCTTTCTTCAATATCATGTAGAAGTTGAATATGCATGACAAATTATTGACAAAATGTTAAAGATTATATTCTAGACAAATTCTTGTAACTATCAAAGAGATTCGGGAATTTGCAAGTAATTGAAAAATATTAATATTACCAGAGAGAGAAGACTTATCTTTAGTAATAATAAAAATTTTCACTTTTCACGTTTCTGCTTTAGAAAAAAATTATATGACAGTATTTTGTGCTATATTTTGAAACGTTTATGATCAAAACAAAGAATTTTATCGATTGACCAATCAAAAAACGCTTCAATATTTGTAACATTAAGGCCCGGTTGCATCAACATTATTTTGATTTTGAAGTGAGACTTAACATGTATCTGTATTTATCTTTCTTTTTAAATAACAAAGACAAACACATAAATTTAAATCTCGCTTAAAGCCAAAATAATGTTGGTGCAATCGGGCCTAAGTAGTTTGTACTTATCTATAAAATAAAATGGCGATGATGCTGGATATTTATAAATTTTGTCAACTGCGGAGAACCATTACATATATAAATCTAATGTCTATAAAAGATTTTGATTTACAGGAAGAGTAAAGAAAAGCGTATCGATGTTTAGTATCAATTTATCACTTATTGTCTTCTCATTGAAATTATGTACATATGCAATCATTACTATCCATGTTTAATTTTTCCGTTCAACAGCTGATAAATACGACGCAATAGATATAAATGCAATTTAAAAAAAAAAAAAACATTTACGAGAATCTCAATTTTGCGTCACTTCACGTGAGCGAATTCTAACCAAAAAGAGATAAGAATTTACTTTCAAGTATCCAATTCAACGTAGAAAGCTTTTGTTCCCTGCTTCTTTCGGTCCTTTGTAAAAAGCATTTATATTAAAGATTTTTATTTCTTTATATATCACCTCACCTTTGTATCACGTATTTTTTGGTAAATAGATATTATTGATGGTAAGTTTAATGTCTCGCGTGTAGAAATAGATCGATGCGATTTACATTCAATATTAAATTTTTTAAAGGAAATTCTGTTCTATGCGTAAAAAAACGCAACGTTCGATCTATGTATATATCTATATTTGGGTATCCAACGTGATAAAAGATAAACCGTTTATTGCAGCAAAAATTTTCATTACAGAGAAAATAAGGTCGCACCTCGTTCAACGTCCGGGAGTTGTTCTTTCTTTCTTTTCTTTGTACAATACAGCTACAATATAATTCGAAGAGGTGCTGGTTAAAAGTAGTAGCTCTATATAAAGTAGTCGAGAACACACAAAAGACGACTTTCCGGCCTTTGTTTAAGGGCGATGCGTTTATATATATTTTGTTTTCTTTTTTAATATACATAAATATAGTCCGCTATAATTATAAACGTTTCGAGAACTGTCAGAGGGATCCGTCAGGGCTGGGAAGAAGGACGAGAGAGGGAAGAAAGAGGGCGGGATAAGAGGGGAGAGGGGGGGGGAGCGTAGATGGGAGCACACCTAACTCTCTTTACGTACGTGAAACCTAAATGTCTAAAGCATTTCAAAGGATGGTAATTGTAATCATATAATATATTAAAGTTGATGTTACTTTTTTAATAGCTTAAACGTACTAATATCAATCGTAATAATTACAAGCATCGTGTTACGTCCTTATATAGTCAGCCGAGTACGATCGTCGCTGATAATCTTCTTTTTCTCTCTCTCTCTCTCTCTCTCTCTCTCTGTTTCTCTCATCTCCTATACATCATTTATGTTCCTGCACGCATTCCCTCTGCCTCACCTTTATTCAAGCATTTTCTACTCTCCACATACGCATCATTCCTTCACAATCACTCTCTCCCTCTTTCTCTTCCTGTCACTCGATCGCTCTCGCTAGGCAAGATTATTCCGATATTGCGATACACGTTAGAAAAATATGCTATGCCTAAAATAGGATGAAGGCCTGAAGGCAACCATTCCGTCGATATTACTGATAATCCATGTGTTATGTGTGAATGTAAATGTGTACGCGTGTCTGCGTATATGTGTGCGTCTTCGTCTATACACGATTCTGATTTCTCTCATCAGCGTTCTTAAAGGTGCGCCAAAAAGAAAAGAGGAACAGATTTATCATCAACAACGATAATCTTGATACAAGATAAAGTATATATATATATATATGTATACATATATGTATATTGTCTATGTGAAGTCGGCGCATATAAGTCGTCCCGTAAAGATCGCGGAGAATCGTGTCCTATATATTTATCGTGATTATACCGAAAGATCTTTTTCGATTGCCTTAATTTCTAGATCGTTAGGTATCGCAAATTTCTTTTTTTCTGAAATTTTTCAGCTGCGAAGCTGCGTGTAAGAAAGGGAAAAATCGTTCGCGATTGGAGTACTTTCGGTGGCGACACGTGAAGTATTATTTAGTATTCGGGATAACCAATTGCCGGTCGTTCGAGCCTAGAATAAAGAAAAGACTGTAAAAAGCTTGATAGATCTTACGGTTATACATTTAACAGAACGCTTCATATATTTATCGAAAGTAATAAGATGTTTGTTGTACATTTTCTCGAGGCGATGCAAAAATAAATTTTTAGGCGGATAATGCACTTCACTTTATACACATGTCCTCTAATTTACAAAATAAGAAATAAAAGCAGCACGGCAGCACAATTTAGATTAAGCGCTTTGTCCCAGGATAACACAAAGAAAAAGAATGAAAGAATATATTATCATTATAAACTTTGTTTTACGAGAAATTGGGAAGTCACAATATATATTTTAATATTTTCTTTTTCTCAAAGTTCCAAACTCACTCTTAATAAAGCTCTTAAGGAATTGGACCTATACATGAGCTATAATTTGCGCAGTTTTGTCTCGTCCTCCATACATCTCGTATTACAAGAATACAACAAAGCACTGGACAGCTATAGCACCTTTTTGCGTATGCTATAACTTTACAAACATGTATTTACGGACGAGAAAAAGAAAACGAAAGTTCGGCACGAGTTTTAAGCGCGGAGAAGAAAAATAGAAGTATGTACGTGGATTATAAAATTTATCAGTGTAATATCTCCTTCGCGCATGGTTTTAGTATACGTTCACACTTTACAAACTTTAATAGTTCTCTTCTTCGTCGTTCATATAATGCCCGGCCTCTCTAGACATTTTATTAATCATTTATTCTTACATTATGCGCTGCTGTGCAGCACCGGAATACCTCGCGCAGCTACTCTACAAAACTCGCAAAACAAGCAAAAAATAAAGAAGAAAACGAATAAACTAATCGACTTCAACCATTAACAATTCATTTACGTTCTAAGAGAAATCGAAAAATATGTTAAAGAGGGGTTTAATTTACAAATCCCAGATTGGCGGCCGTAGTGTAAATAATTATTTGCAATATAGGTTGAAACATATTTAATGAGTAATAATTGCTGGTTATATTCACGTGAAATTGGACATAAACACACAGTACTACTTATACTTCATTGCATTATTTATGAATCAATAGACTAATATACTTAATAATTATTAGACTAATTATTAACCTAAGATTGTGATCACCCATCAACGTCAGCCATTACCTAAGCAACATTCCCTATTTTTTATTTTTTGATATATAAACGAAACAGTAATGTATAAAATTTCTCGAACAAACCAAAACTTCTCTAAGACGTCCTGGACTGACTGACCGCACCAAGAGTTCTGCCTTTACGTAAAACGAGCTTCATATTCGCAAAAATTTTCCGTTTAAGTAAATTAATAAACATAATATAGAATAATTATTAACGGTAATAATCATGAAAATAATAATAGGTAATAATAGTAGTAAGCTGGCAGCAGTTAGTAACCAGGTATATTCTCAATTAAAATTCTCTCACTAGATGACAATCTGAAACTTACATGGCACTGGCATCCAATTAAGAATTATGCAATCACGCGCACGCATTCTAATTTGCAATCTTTCGTTTATTTGTTCTGTCTGATATTCGTTTCTTTTTTTCTTCATTTTTTTTCTACCTCTCCTCGGCGTTCAACTACAAAACAATTTCACGTGTCATATTGCGCGCTCATTCACATTCATTCTCTCGCTCGCTCTCACTCTTACACGCTCGCTCGTTTCACCCCTCGACGTGCGAATCAGCTGCCAGATAATTTATCTCGTTTTCTGCGTTTTTTTAATATTCTGTTTGTTTATATAGTTATAATAACCATTTTCCCAACGACTACACACTAAATAGTTCAAATTTTTTGCACTTTTTCACCAACAACAACTGGATTGTTGCGCCGAATTTCTTGAGCGCCCATTTCTTTGTAATCAAATTTGCAATCGTGCTTGTCACTGTATCGATGCACGGCGCAGAATAGTCCTCCACAACGGCACTCAAATCCTGAAAGTTCATCGTCGTTAAAATTTCATGTTGCATGAATAATTACATATCATAACACATTAGATTGCCACTTACCGGTCAAACCAACTTTTTTGCGACATACAGCACAACGATTTTTCTTCTTCTTAGATTCTTTATCAGTCTCTTTGCCATCAAAGGAGTCGTCTACATCACCACTACTCGCAGATGAACCTTCAGCTACTGCACTGCTTACACCTACTTCACTTTCCTGATCTTCTCTGTTTACCTGATTGACAAAAGCATAACACATACTGTAAGAACAATAGAAATAGTTACGGTTATTTATGGTTTTGTTACGATTGTCTTTCAAGTTTCCTTTATATCCTACTTTAATAGGAATAAAATAGGACTTAAATTTAATAGGAAAGAATTGTATCATTATATCACAAAAACATAAATTTTTATATTAATAGATAAACCATTAATAAAATTAAATTAATTATATATAAATTATAAATCATTTTTAAAAATTATAAATAATATATAGCGCGCGTGTCCATTATTCAGTAAGTTTCTCATCATAATCAGTGTTAGGAATATTTGAAGTTATTTAAGAAATAATTAAATACTCTACATATATATTGTCCCTGGAACAATATATTATTTCCAGATAATCTATTTTTGAAAGAATTGTAAGTAATTTTTTCCTACAATCCGATTCTTTCTTAAATAATAAAGAGAAATAAAGAGAAATTTATTAAAATAATGCAAAAGAAAAGAAATAAATATATGTTGTATTTTAATATAAAATTTAGTCTAATGATTTTTAATATTCTTTCCTCTTGCTGTTCTCAAAATATGTTTCTCTCAAATGTTTTATAGACTAAAAACAATTTGATGTATACGACCTTCTGGATTCAGGACTGCTTAAGCGCTATTTTCTGCAAATTAATTGAAAGAACAAAGGTGTTACGTTTTTGCAGATTAGCTGCGTCAATGACATGATGATACTCACTTCTTTGGGACTGGGCAGATCTGACGTTGACTGAGGTATAGTAGGAATGGTAGGTTGGGCCGTCGTTCCTGTAGCTGCTGGGCTACTGAAACTGCCTTGCAACGTGCCAGCGTTGCTGGAGACAGTCTGTGAGGTTGTTACGGTGGCAGTTGACACTGGAGGTTGTTGCTTCTTTTTTAGATTTTCTTTATAGCAGAGGGAACAAAGGCCATCAGTAGCTGGCGAGCCATAAAATCCACAGCCACTGCGACACAAAGCTTGCATAGGATTGGATTCTCGTTCCATAACTCTTATCTTTGTCACTCTTCGTTAATCAAAAAGACTCCCGTTTATATCCTAATTGCGATCACTGCCTTGAGAAACAGTGGAAAGTCGCAGTCAGCTTGGTGTAGGATAACTAGGTGTAGTCCTTTGCTGCAGCTCTCTTCCCAATTGCTCCTCTACAACCGTGTGTCACCATGTACTCACCTGTTATAATTAAATTGTACAAATAAATAATTAAAGTAATTAAATTGTATAATAGTCACAGACAAAAGAAAATATTAATTAATATTCAATACTAATATAGAGTTTATGAATAAATATTCTAAATGTGGTTAGATATGTATAAAGTTCAAATTAAAATATGTAAATTTAGGAATATTATCACTTTAGTTCTTGAATTTTCTTATGTATTCAATATATAATTGTCAATATATAATTGTCTTAAACATATATATATATAAATATTTATAAAATATATATATATATATATTTATAAAATTCAAAAAATACAAGTATATTTTGAAAAATGAAAAAGAAATGACAAAGACAAATCAATGCAAAATCATAAGGAATATCATAATATATAAATCTAAAGCTCACAATACTATTTTAATTAATTTCCAAGTATATATCCCTCAATATTATCATTCTTTTTATAAAACAAAGGGACACACACAAGGGAGCCAACTAATTTTTCACTATAAAAGGAACCATTATAAGGTCACATGTACGAAACTATAAAGAAGACGATTGGAGAAAGTCTATTATTTAAATAATAATGATTTATTATTATTTAAATTTAGGAAAGAAAGACAGACAAATTTTTGAAAAGACGTCAAATTACACACTTTGAACTTGGCAAGAAAAGAAAATGGAAACCTATCAACAATTTATCCTACTTCTCGCGCGCCGTGCAAGGTCAGAGAACACAAATATCTTCTTAATGGAGTATGCCCTTGGATCTGTGGACACGCTGAGGTACTCGATAATAACCGAAATTTCAATTAAAGAACACAACAGTGAGAAAAAAAGGAGCTGATGCTCTGCGAGCCCATATGAGAGCGATAGAGAGCGAGAAGGAGAGACCTCGTTGGGAGCGAGCGAGAAGGCGAGAGGAAGAGGGGAACAATTCCTAGGAATTTTTACTACGTCATCGTGGCGATCCAATATTTTTTTCTCTCCCTTTTTTCCTTTTCTCTCCTCGTCGTGTTAGCTCAGGCCACAATCGTCGCGAGGAGAGGCGTGCTTGCACAGCGTAATATTACTCACTTTCCAACACGCAGCCGTGTCGCAACCGATGCACAACATGGAGTAGGAATTTATGCGAGGCATTTAAGTGGCGGCAGCCGTATCCTTATCGCGACTCGCGGACACCCCGCGCACAAATACGACCGTCAAGAGAGGATCGTCCGTCTCTTTCTTTCGTTGCGTTGATTTTCTCTCTCTCTCTCTCTCTCTCTCCCCCCGTTTTACGATTCTCTTGCGGCGCACTTCGCGCGGCACACGAAATCGCAACGAAACGAGGCAGCCTTCTCGCCTCACGTTTCCGTCCCTGCGGCGGACGTGGGCCGTGGCGTATCGGACGCGTTAACGTGGCCGTGTTCACGCGACGGTCGTCGGACTTCCCGGCTCGCGACGCTCGATATTAACTCCAGTCCGCCGCGTTAGCCCGCAAGGACGGAGGAGAAACAATGATAACGACGGGGCGAATGTTTTCATGATGGCGATCGCGGACCAGGCGCGCTGGCTTTTGGGCGGACGCGTAAGCGACGGGCGGCGGCACACCGCGCGCGCGGAGGCGACGCGATGCGGCGTGGGAGCGGGAGCGGAGCGGCGCGGCGCGGCGCGGCGTAGTGAACGGCGGCTGCTGCGGACGCCCGCAGCGGCGACGACGGCAACGACGGGCGCATCAGCGCTCCGATCGTGGATACGGAACTTAAACTCGCTCGCCACGGTCACCGCCGCCACCTCCGCTGCCGCGCCACCGCCGCCACCGCCGCCGCCACCGCCGCCACGCCGCCGCCACCGCCGCCACCGCCGCCGGCCGCCGCGCCAGCACGCTCGGCTGATATCCCG